>NC_056617.1:6788128-7088128 GCF_018340385.1 Cyprinus carpio | reverse complement strand
TTCGGCTTAAGACATTTAAAAACCAACCGGACTGAGCCGTTTTGTCTATGCATTTTTTAACAGCTTTTGCTAGGGCTGGGTGATATAGTCAGAAGTATTTACAATATATTTATATTCCACGATATGTATATATATTATTAATGGGGAAGGAAATGCTTTTCACCTATTTGTTAAAGAATGAATGGAAACATGTTTGTTCACTTTTTAACTCCCCAGAGCGAGCTAACTAATTATGATTTAATACAAATATATCACTAATATATCATTAATAAACAATTAAATTTAACAATTCAATAAATCTTTTAAAATGTAATCCATTGAAAATATAACAATTAACTTGCAACAAAACAATTATTTTGTCAAATAATATGCTGCAAAACAGAACTCTATAAATTAAAACATGGATGAAAGAATGTCTTTGTTGTATTATATTCCTTAAAATAAGAATGTTATTATTGTTACATTGAGAAATACATTTTAATATACAATAGTAGAATATTTCTTTAATCATTTCTTATTTGTTTCAACTTCAAAGTGTATTTGACACTATTTATCTTAAAGCAGTGAAAGTGCTTGTGAAGTGACTCTCAGAACAGCTCTGGAGATGAAGTTCATGTGGGCTGTTGTCCTCATATATTGAGACGGCAGATGCTGAAAACAGTGAGAGCGTCATGTCTGAGTTTGTGTAGTGGATGAAACTCAACACACTCAGACACACAGAGCATGCTGTTATGGAATGCCAAGTCTGCCGAAATAAAAAATAAATAAATACATAAATAAATATACAAATAAATGTAAAAAAGAAAAAAATAATAAATATATATATAAATAAATATACATAGAAAAGCAAAAAAACGAAAAGAAATAATTATTTATACATTTATTTCCTTATTTATGTATATATTTATTTTTTCCATATTTATTTATTTCTTCTTTTATTTATTTATACATTTATTCATTTATACATTTATTTATTTCTACATTTATTTATTTTTACATTTATTTATTTCTACATTTATGTTTTTCTACATTTATTTATTTCATTCATTTATTTCTTCCTACATTTCTTCCTGCGTAGGGTAATGAGGAGGGCGTGGTTTACCTCAGACATAGCAATCGAGCTCAGAGTAAGCGAAGGCGAAGGGTTGAGGCCACAGTGACACCCTGTGGCGAAATACAATAAGTATCACTGACGTTGATACGGTCTGTGACTGCGAGGTATATGGTTAAAATCTTACTGTGTGACATGGATATGCTCGTCTTTATTCCGGACATGGTCGTAGAACATCGTTTGGTCTGGATTTGTAAAATGTCCTGGGCTAACAAACATGAAACAGGGACTCTGAAACGGAAGCGCTTTATTTTTTCCATTTTTCGGTCAAAACTCACGGAAAGGAAGCAGGGCACAAAGGCTACAGTGAAGTCAACGCAAGCATATAGACCAATGCTTTTGAAACGAGACCATTGCATTTGAATGTAGCCTAATTTCCAAAAACAATACTGACAGCAACAGCCTTATCAAATGTATGAACGTCACGTTAATCCACATCGATAAATTCAGTTAGAGGATAAGACTTGTCTTCAAAATGTAGGCCTAAGACACTTCATAATATTTGTATGCACTTGTAGGCTAATTGCTGTGTAAATGCATTAAGATCTCTTCTGTATTGATGGCTCTGATGAAGATCTGGTTGGATTTTAGTGGTAGGCTAACTGCCCTATAGACTACAGTCTTATCCTCTAACTGAATTTATCGATGTAGATTAACGTGACGTTCATACATTTAATAAGGCTGTTGCTGTCAGTATTGTTTTTGGAAATTAGGCTACATTCAAATGCAATGGTCTCGTTTCAAAAGCATTGGTCAATATGCTTGCGTTGACTTCACTGTAGCCTATGTGCCCTGCTTCCTTTCCGTGAGTTTTGACCGACAAAAATGGAAAAAATAAAGCGCTTCCGTTTCAGAGTCCCTGTTTCATGTTTGTTAGCCCAGGACATTTTACAAATCCAGACCAAACGATGTTCTACGACCATGTCCGGAATAAAGACGAGCATATCCATGTCACACAGTAAGATTTTAACCATATACCTCGCAGTCACAGACCGTATCAACGTTAGTGATAAATATTGTATTTAGCCACAGGGTGTCACTGTGGCCTCAACCCTTCGCCTTCGCTTACTCTGAGCTCGATTGCTATGTCTGAGGTAAAACACGCCCTCCTCATTACCCTACGCAGGAAGAAATGTAGGAAGAAATAAATGAAGAAATAAAATAAATGTAGAAAAACATAAATGTAGAAATAAATAAATGTAAAAATAAATAAATGTAGAAATAAATAAATGTATAAATGAATAAATGTATAAATAAATAAAAGAAGAAATAAATAAATATGGGAAAAAATAAATATATACATAAAAAAGGAAATAAATTTATAAATAATTATTTATTTTCGTTTTTTTGCTTTTCTATGTATATTTATTTATATATATATTTATTTATTTTTGTCTTTTTTACATTTATTTGTATATTTATTTATGTATTTATATATTTTTTATTTTGGCAGACTTGGCATTCCATATACTTAAAGCTATGGTACCTGAAAGACTTGTGGGCAGCCAGCCATTATATTAAGGTTAAAATGGCTAAAACCAAAATAAAAAAGTTGTTTTGCTTGTCCTTTCAGTCTATCAGGAACTAAAAAAAGTCAGTGTTATAGAGTTCAGGGTCAGTTAAAATGTGCTCATCTCCTGCCATAAGAGCAGCTGTCAAAAAATAATAATAATAATTAAAAAGACCAGACAACTTATTTCATCCCAGAAATTAAAACTGCATGCATTTTGCTTTTCAAATGGAGGTGAGATCTGGAGCAATTGCAGGCGTCTTTTAAGTTTTGTTTGGGGAATTAGGTGAATATTTGAATAAGTTATGGCTTTTTTTTTTTAAGTTAAGTCTATGTTTTTTAGTGGTATAGAGGAGGTCAGACGAATGCTGCTGGGACTAAACTCAAAGATCTTCAGAATGAAAGTTGCAGGCTGGATTTCAACCGTGCAGTGAAAGTCTCCATGGCGGTTTAAAATGTGCAGAGCCTACTTTCCGAAGCAGAAAATCTGTATTTCATGCCCAAAATGGGCATTAAACCTGCACTGAAAGTGATGCCACAAAACGTCTGGGTGCTTTAGAAGCCCCTGCGATGAAAATACCTGCGACATAACATTTGGTCATGAATTTTAATATGTTTGGGTTTAGTGGGGGGACCTTCATTTGCAAGTAGGCACGAGAGAGCATGATAAAGATGGATGGTGAGAAAAGGGGGCTGGTTAAAAGAGAAAGCGAGCGGGGAGAAAGAGAGAACAGGGGAGTCCCTGAGACAGATGTCACCCTCACCGCAGATTGATGGCTCTTGGCCGGTTTCCACGCCAAGCTTTGACCCCGCTGTCCTTTGCAGTAATTTATAGGTGCCGTTTTTAAAGATTTAAGCACTATTTTGTGGCCATCATGGCCTCGGACAAAGAACAACCTTCTAATTCAGGGTCACAGTCAGTCCAGAGCTAAAAATGAACCCACCTGAACCCGTGCGGATCTGACAGTGCGGTTCTGAATGTGTGCATTTGTTGTTGTATTCTAGGCCAGCCTGATTAATTAAACACTCTGTTTGTTTTGGAGATGTGGATTTATTTTGAATATACAGTGTGAGTTTGTATGACATTCAGGGTAATAACTTTCAGCTTGAAGCATAGACTGGAAAAAGGAAGTGTAGGGAGACTAGACACCCTGCGCAGCTTTTGGCTGTGCATTCAGTGGACCCAGCTGGGTCTGGTGTTGGCTGAGGTGTATGAGAGGCCCTTATGTCTGCAGCAGTGGCTGGTGATTTGAGGGGAGCCTCTCTAGCACATCATCACTCATTTGCAATTTAATGGCCCCAGAGATCACCCTTTCCCAGCATGGCAAAGCTTATTAGCAGAGGTTTTAAATCATAATCTCAAGTGAATCTACAGCCCTATCCTTCCCCTTTTAAGATGCCTGGCCAGTGGAGTCCACCAGGGAGGCGCTAAAAAAGAGCTGTTTTGTTTATTCTTGCAGGGTTCCGATTGAGTCCAGAGACGTCTATAATATCTGGAGAAATATATAATATAATATCTTGGCATTCCCATTCACCTAAATGGATAAAATAGATATTTCACAAGTCCACTGAACATTTTTAAGAGCCTCCAAAAAGAATGGTAAAACATCTGTTGTAATATAATGCAATATTTGTGATTTTTCTTTATTAGTTGTTGTAGTGTTATTTTTAAAGTAACAAATAAATATAATTTATTCTGAATGCACAACTTTTGAAGAAGGCACATTCTAGAATGTTTTTATTTTTTTTATTCTAAACATGAAATTTAGAATTTCACTTGCATTTTAGAAATGGAATTTTAAATGCATTAACATTCAAAAATTCTTCTGCATCTATCTATCTATCTATCTATCTATCTATCTATCTATCTGTCTGTCTGTCTGTCTGTCTGTCTGTCTGTCTGTCTGTCGTTCTATCTATCATTCTGTCTTTTATTATTTTATCATTCTATCTATCATAGTGTCATTCTGTCATTCTATCTGTTATTCCATCTATCTAGCTAGCTATCTAACTATGTGTCATCTGTCTGTCTGTCTGTCAGTCATTCTATCCATCACTCTATCCAGTGTTCTATCTCTTTCTAGTTGAAAATGAATTTACATTACATTAATCTTTTTAACTTGCTGCTTATTAATAGTTAATATGGTAATTAAGTTTAGGTATTGGGTAGGATTAGAGATGTAGAATATAGTCATGCAGAATATGTGCTTTATAAGTACTAATAAAAAGACAATATGTTATTAATAGGCAATAAGCATACTAGTTAATAGTGAGAATTTTCTTTCTTTCCTAAATAAGCGTCTTTCATTAGTTTTGATTCATGACTCTGTTTTCCCTTGAGAGACCCCCAGTCGATTCAGACATATTTAGACCTGTCTGGAGATAGCAGGCTACATTATAGTTCTCCATGGAACATTATTGCTTTGTAATAATGTCCCAGGCTTTGATGACACTGATAACTACAACTGACTAAAAATGCTGTTTTTAGTAGGCAAATGATCTAGTCTATGCAAACTACTCTCTCATTTAATTCCCATGTCATGCCCACGTGTAGTTGCACGCTGCTTCGCTACCTCGGATGCCCTGCTCGAGGGCATTAAATTCACAAAAAAGACTTGAAATTGAAGCTCTGCAGTCCTACTTGTTCAAGGAGAGAAAGATAGCATTGGGTTCCTCTGCCAAACGGATAAATATGACGAGTTTTGAGGATTGTAGAAATGCTTTCCACCATGGGCCTCCTCACCCTGAGCAGCTTAGCGGTCCTCTTTTTAAAAGAGTGAGGAACATGGGTATCAGCGTGAAGCAGCCGCGAGGGCCTTTGCAGCCTGCGTCTGTGTGTATGTGCCGGATTTTAGGAGAGCAGCCATAATGCTCGGTTTCCTGCAGAGAGTCAGCCCGACTTCCTGTCTGGGCCGCGCTCGCGTTGGAAGCGGTGTCGAGCGCGCATTTGATAAAATGTCGTCTGTTTACAAATCCTATTATGCACGTTTGCCATGTCCTTGGAGTTGATTGCCGGTCCATGTTAGCTTTAGTAAACGTCTTAATTGCGTTAAATGAGTAGAAAAGCTGGCAGATTAGAAGCCATTAATGAGTGTTGTGTGAGCGAGCATATTCCCGGGATGGCACTTTCGTGGGGTTGGCAGGCGAGAAGGGAGTGAGTACGCCAGCGTCACCTTGAAACTCGAAAACACTGGAGAAACAGGTCATTGTGTCTCTGCTGAAAAGAGGTACACATCGCTCTCTCTCTCGCTTTCTCACTCGCTCTCCGCACCCTTTACACTCTCTTTTGATTCTCTCTCTCCCTTTCCATCTGAACAGTAGATAAGCTCACTGAGGGAGAGTTTAAAGGACTCTCCATTTGTGTATAAATAGCTTAGGATGAATTATTGAGGGACCCAGGGTTACTAATAATCCCCCTGGACCCATCCGACAATGACATAGAAGATGGAGGGAAAACAATTACACAGGGTATCTCCTGAGGAGGACTGGGTGGAAGGATGGAGGGGGGCGCAGACGAAGACACTGCAGAAGCCCCTCACCGGCTTCCCGTCTTGGCTAATAAAGCCAATTAAGTCGGTAGAATCAATGGGCATGTGAGCGGTCCCGGAAAGAGGAAGCATAATGATTCATGTCCTCCGCCCGGAACGTCCCGTCCCTTTTGTCCATGCGGCCAGGAGGACAGCGTGACACTGATGGGATGAGACAAGGGGACCGTGGGGGAATATTAAGGAGCTGTTTGTGTCTGGTGGTGTCAATGCAAGGACGGAACCGAGAGGGTGAGAGGTGCAGACAGACTGTACGCTCTAGTCTGTCTGCACTTCGACTCTGTCAGGTGGATCTTGGGTGCTCCCCAAAAGCCCAATCTTCAGACTTTAGATCATGACCTCTGAGGTGCTTCTATGTCACTAAGATTAATTTTTGTTAAAAATAACACATTTCAAATTTGTGTTTTGTTATATAAAGAGGTTTTAATAAAAGTTGGTTACCTGTGCAGTAGAAATGTGATTTACAAAAATGCAGAAGTACGATCTGTATCTTACACGGTTACGTTTTACGCATTTTTTTTTATTTCAGCGAACTACCCTTATAACATTAAAATGTTCTATCATATATTCATCATTTACTTTTTCCTACTTTTCAAATGACTTTTGTGTATAGACTTTATTTTACCCTTGATATTCAATGTTAATCTGTTAATATCTGTCGTAAAAATGTGAATCAGTACATATTTAAATGATAATTTAATTAGTGACACAAACAAAATTTAGTGTGTGAAAATGTTCAAGGTAAATAATAGTGCGCAGAATGTTTTTGTGGACATTTGTGTAAAAATGTTAATTGTGGATATTTAGGATGCATAAAGTCTTTAACAAGACAAAAGAGTTTACTCTTATTTACCAGAAATTTTTAAAATGTTTTTATGTGTATTTTCAGCATCATTGCAGTTTTCAGAGTCACATGATCCTTCAGAAATCTTGCTGATTTGCTGCTGATTTCAGTGTTAATAAAACATGCTGCTTATTTGTAGAAATACATTTGATCTTTTTTTTCAGGATTCTTTGATGAATATAAAAGTTCAAAAGAACACCATTTAATTAAAAAGTATTTTGTAACAATATAAATGTATTTACTGTCACGACTGCTCAATTAAATGCATCCTTGCTGAATAAAAGTAATAATTTATTTAAAAACAAAATCTTGCTGTTCCCATCTTTTGAAAGGTAGTGTATGTTTTTGTCAGTTATCACTGAGCGATTTTTGGTTTTAGAAATTAGCATGCTGTTGAAATAAGTGCATGGTTGCTGGATTTGTCATATATTGTGAAGTGACATGGTGTTTAAATAAAAGACTTGCAAGAACCGCAAGTGGTCAGTCACTTGTCTTGAATTGGCAAACTCTTAAAACGCAATTGAACATTCTGCTTTGTTATCAGAGTTATGCCTTTGAAATATTCAGTACTTCTAGATGGAGCACAAATCTGACCAAAAAGTCAAAAGGTGACAACAGAATTGAAAGCGTGCACAAGTAATTTAAATGAGCTTTCACTTTGTCGCAGAATAACCTAGTTTAATTCCAGTAGTCAGAAGTTTAATTTATAGAGGAGACTGCAGTTCTGAATGATTTTATTAGTGACAAAACATCTGTGAATGAAAACTTTCAGGGCTGAAGTCCCAGGAGCCCACTCCTAGCGTTGCCCATGTATCCGACCCTGCCAGTGGGAAGGTTGATTTTAAACCACTGCGAAATTCCACATTACTGGTTTGATTAGTACTGTGACTTGGCAACACAATTTTAGAAACCCTGACTTTACTGCCTTCCTGCATGAGATCTCGCTAACAAGCTCTCAGTACTAAACACGCTCCCTCATGTCTTTGCTCTAACAATACTAGGGGTATATTTGCTAAGCCAAAGATATTTTCTGCCCTCTTTTAGTGCAACCTTCAGTTCTTGTATTTCAGAGCCTGGCAGACGTGCTTATCCTTGTTTCTTCTGCACAGCTCACAGAGCCAGGATGTAATTGACTGTCCGCTTCTCAACACCACATGGTTGAATTTTCTATTATCTGTCCAAAAGGTGATGTAAATTCAGTTCAAAAAGGCTTGGTAGAATTAAGAAGTGTGTGTGTGTGTGTGTGTGTGTGTGTGTGTGTGTGTGTGTGTGTGTGTGTGTGCGAGAGAGAGAGAGAGAGAGAGGGAGAGAGAAGACGGTAGAGAGAAAGAGAAAGACCTGCCTTTATCAGATGTATTGACGATGGAAAATAGTTTGTGTTTATGGTCCCTTTGTATGTTGTACATTGTGTGTGGTTCTGTGAGTAGACAAGTTAACACACAAGAGATTGTTTGGGTATTAGGGAGTGTGGAGCTGTATTTATTGCGTACTGTGATGTGTGTGTTCATACTGTCTCCGGGTCCTTTGGGAGTGTATGGAGTGGGGGGGAATGTGTCCTAATGATGCGTTTTCTACACCATTGATTCAGTAGCTCTGCTTCACAGTAAATCCTTCACATGCAACACATTAGAGCCCAGGCTTTTTCCTCCGCCAATCGATTTGCAGAACTTACAGCCGTTCCTCTTTTCTCCTGTCCTCCGTTCAGCACTTGTCTCCATTCCTCTGTGCTCCTCAGCTTTTCTTTTCTTTCCTTTCCTTTCCTTTCCTTTCCTTTCCTTTCCTTTCCTTTCCTTTCCTTTCCTTTCCTTTCCTTTCCTTTCCTTTCCTTTCCTTTCCTTTCCGTCTGACAAACTTTCTTTTCCTTACATTTACCCTTTCCTTATATTTCCAGTTAATGGATTCACTGACAATAAAGAGATTTTCTTTTTTTTTTTTTAAAAACTTGATATTTTTTTCCTTTTCATTTACTTGGTTGTTTTCTTTTTATTTTCAATTTCTTTACCTTTGTTTCCTTTTTCATTAATATTCTTTTCTTGTCCTTTCCTTTACTGTATTCTTTCCTTTACATATTCTTTTCCTTTACCTGTCCCTTTACATTGACCTTTGCTTTTCCTTTCCCCTTCTCTTTTCCTTTACCTTCTGCTTTTTATTTTTCTTTACCTGTTCCTTTACCCTAATTTAGTTTATTTTTAATTTAGTTTATTTCACTTTACCTGTACCTTTTCTTGCCTCTCCAGTTTACTCAGTGTGGGGTTTTTGAAAGAAGCCTCTTGTGCTCACAAAGACTGTGTTTTTCATGAAAATAGAGTACAACAGTGATATTGTGAAATCTTATTTCAATTTATGATAACTGTTTTCTAATTTAATATATTTTATTCCTGTGATGGAAAACTGAATTTTCAGAATCATTACCCCAGTCTTCAGGGTCACATGATCTTTCAGAAATCATTCTAATATGCCGATTTGCTGCTCAGACATTTCTTACTGTTATCAGTGTTGAAAACAGTTGTGCCGATTAATGTTTTTGTGGAAACCATGATAATTTTTTTAGGAATTCAGCATTTATTTTAAATTTAATTTATTGCTAACAAATTAAAAACTTTTTCTGTCACTTTGATCAGTTTAGTGCATCCTTGCTGAATCAAATTATTACATTTTTTCGTCCTAAAAAAAAAGTTCTACTGACCCAGAATTTTTGATCGTACTACATGTCATATCATCAGGGAGTTCAGCTCATACGCATCTCAAGGTTCTTTCTTATCAGGGATAGTAGCCAGTAGGAAAGTAGCACAGGGAATCCAGGTTTAGTATTAAACCCCATTAGAAATGCATCCACCGACCTCCTGAAATATATTCCCTCACACTACCACTTCATTCCACTGGAATAATATCACTCAAGCAGAGGACTCATTAGTCCCAGAAACAGCTCCTGAATATTTAAGGCCTATTTTATTGAATCAAAAAAAAAAAGAGCTTGACGTGGTTTCGGCACAGTAATTGAAGATCTCTCTCGCTCTCACGTTTTCTCTCTCACTTTCTCTCTCTCTCTCTCTCTCTCTCTCTCTCTCACATTACTCTCTGAGCTCATATTGCTGTCTTCAAAGTGCATTTTTATTTAATCAGGGCTTTACTGCTTCCAATTAAATGTTTTAAGAAGACATGTTGTTTGGATGTGGGGGCAGGGCAAGGCGGAGCAGCGCAAAGGTGTCCTGGAGTCTTTCAGGAGACCTTGAATTCTCAGACCATTGGAGGACAGTTTATTCAAATTACCCAAGGTCTACTGGGATACTCGTGTTAAAGGAAGGAGGGGGAACTTTGGGAATTCGGTACCTTTGCTCAATCTCTACCACCGTGAAAGCAATACGCACTATTGCAGACACACTTGACAGGCACAGCGACTAAAATGACATGAGCAAACATGACAGTGCTCGGACACACTTTTTGGAACAATAAATGTTTGATCAGCACATATCGATTTGAACACATACAAACCACAGCTGGAGATGTCTCGGCTTTACGTGTGTGTGCGCGCTACTTAATTTGGTGGTTGTTTTTGGTGCATGAGTGATTATTGGCAAAACTGTCTTGGGTTATTGCCCTCACAGAAACTTTTGAAGATGGATGTTTTTTTGGCCAGATGATCAATTGGATTATTTGCAGTGGCAGGTATAAGTAATGACAGTAATAAGCAAAAACAAGTGAAGAAGCTGCTATAATTTATTATTCATATCATGAATCCCAATTGTTATAAATGATGCCTGCACTATTCCATTGCACTCTCCTTTACTCTCGAAAACTATTGTACAAATAAAAACCTGAAGGCTTTGTTCTAGTGAAGTACTGATCCAACATGCTTTTAACCACTAGCATCCACATTTAAAAAGGAAAATATATAAGGGAAATAATCAGTATTCGCTTATAAATGCAAATGAACACAATTGCATAAATGTGTTTACAAAACATCACAGACCAAAATTTGTAAGAATTTTTAAAGGGATTTGTTTACCTTTGTTCTGAACTTTTGTGTTATTGATGTTTTCTAGTCATTCTTTAAAAATGTAAAAAAAAATATGAAGAATTCCCATCTATTCAGAGGAATAGAAAAAGCAACATGTGGCAATGAGTTTTTACTTCTCTTTGAAAGCATTGAAAGTATTTTTAGTTTAATCTCACATGAAAAGATGTGCAAAGTAATAATTCTGAACAAAGTGAGTTATTACAGTGCTTGCAAGGTGAACACTGTATTGAAGTTTTTTTTATTTCATTTTAGATCCTGAATTAATTCAGCCCAAACCACTTAATATACAGCCTCTATTTAGACATTGTTATTGATTTTTATACTTTATACCGTAATCTTGTGAAATATTATTACTATTTTAAAATAGCTGTTTTCTATATGTATTTCATTTCATTTTAAATCCAAGTTAAATATGTTATGGCAAAACTGAATTTTCAGCATCATTCAGTGTAACATGATGATCCTTCAGAAATCATTTTAATATGCAAATTTTCTGCTCAAGAAACAATTCATTTCTGTTGAAAGCAGTTGTTATGCTTTAATAAATAGAAATGTTCAGAAGAACAGCATTTATTTGAGATACAAATTTTGCGTGTAAAAGTTTTTACTGCCACTTTTGATGATTTTAATTCTTCATTGCTGTATAAAAGTGTTATGTATTTAAAGTATAAATTTAATAGTTAATTGCTGTATGATTGACATTTTTTTTGCATGTATTTACATATTGAATTTTGATTAGCCCTTCTTTCTTTCTTTCTTTCTTTCCTCAAACTGAAAGAAGTGTTGCATGTGCTGGTTCTCATTCCCTGAGGCAAAAAACAAGATGTACTAAGTGTCACAGCAGAGTTTATGGTTGCTCTAATGCGGCGTGTTATTACGCACAATTTCAGACTAAAACCTACTGTACAGTAAGCTCATCTAAACTATAACACTATTCTTTTATAACCTTGCAAGCTCTAGTATTTCTTTCATTAAATCTAAGTTTTGTAGCAATTGCTCATCACAAAGTATGACCGTGTGTGTGTCAGGGTCAGCGATCACCATGGTGACTGGGATGTGATATTGAGAGGCAGTTTGTGCCATTTGGCTGTTTTTCCAATAATAGACTGTTGGGCATTTTAGGAAAGGCAATTTCATAAACTAATCCTAAATATGCACACTTGCGGTCTTTTGTCAAAACTGTGTATACTGAAACACGTGTGAAGAAAGAACATTGTGTTTGGCATTTGTAACCCCAGGAATGGTAGAAACACTCTTTTTTTTTTTTTTAATCGCTGAGCTGAAAATACTTTTCAAAGTACTGAAGACAGTGACAGTAGAGTGAAGACACTTTGGCGACCAGAAGATTTGTATCATGAGTATTTTAGATTAATTTAATTATTTTGCTATCATTCTTCCTGCTTATTTATTTTGAGTCTCAGTATGTATCTCCTGCTTGTGTGTCTGTGTGTGTGTGTGTGTGTGTGTGTGTGTGTGTGTGTGTGTGTGTGTGTGTGTGTGTGTGTGTGTGTGTGTGTGTGTGTGTGTGTGTGTGTGTGTGTTTTTGTGACATATCAGGACACAACTTTGTATAATGACATGGGTATGACACAGGTATTACAAGGAGAGGGTGACTTATGAGGACATAACCCATGTCCCCATTTTTCAAAACGCTTATAAACCATACAGAATTAGATTTTTTGAGAAAGTAAAAATGCACAAAGTTTCCTGTAAGGGGTAGGGTTAGGTGTAGGGTTGGTGTACGGCGATAGAATATACAGTTCGTACAGTATAAAAACCATTACTCCTATGGGATATCCTCACTTTTCACAAAAACAAACGTGTGTGTGTGTGTGTGTGTGTGTGTGTGTGTATATATGTGTGTGTGTGTGTGTGTGTGTGTGTGTGTGTGTGTGTGTGTGTGTGTGTGTCTGCAGAAGGAGAGATAAGACGCTAGTGTAGGACACTAGTGGATAGTGTTCACAGAATCCTAGTGATCTTATCTTCTCTCTACTTCCATTTCTCCTGCTTTCCTTCATCCTTTCTTCTCCCTTGTGCTGTGATTTTCACAGCATGCATGTTTTACATCCATAGAGTTAGATTGAGAGGAAGTGGATTGTCCTCTCAGTCATGATTCTCTCATTTTATCAAATTTAGTATAAAATGTGAATATTTTGGTGCTAATTCATGACTTGGTATAACACTTACTACTCGATTTTCTACACTAATGTTTAAACATTTCTTTTTGTTGTTTTTGGGAAAGAAATTAATATATGTGGCAGTTTTACATTGTCATCAAAGATTTATTTCAAGTAAATGCTGTTCTTTTGAACTTTCTAAGGAATACTGGAAAAATGTAAGAAAAAATATTAAGCAGCACAACTGTTTTCAACATTGATATATATTTCTTGAGTAGCAAATAAGCATATTAGAATGATTTCTGAAGAATCACGTGACACTAAAAACTGGAGTAATGATGCTAAAAAATCCGATTTCAGATCTCAGAAATAAATTACATATTAAAATATATTAAAATAGAAAACAGTTATTTTTAATTGTAATAATATTTAACTTTTTGCTGTATATGTGATTAAATAAATGCAGTGTTGGTAAGCATAAGGACTACATTAAATGTAGCTTAACTTGCAACAAAGATAAATGCAGTGTATTCTTGGGTTTGTGCATTTTATTAAAAATGTATTCAGTGATTGCTTTTGTAAGATAAAATTTTGATTCTGTGTTTAGTTGCCATTTGAAGTCCAATTTAAAATCTGAATCTAGAAGCAAAACCAACTAAGAACTGCTTTTAGTTTTTCCGAGGCATAGTAATTTTTGTTTGTTTGTTTGTAGTTTTTTTTTTTTTTTTTTTTAGAGTGGTTGGAGACGTGCCCTGATGTTCAAATGAAACCCACACCACTGACAAAACTCCGAGACTCAATTTGTTCCTTTTTTATTTTCACAAACCTCTAGCTCTTGGTCCGAAACCCCTCCATTACCATCTGACCATTGTATTTCATCTTTTCTGCTCCCTTTGTACTGTATTTTCTTTTCTCTCTTACATTCTCTCTCTCTGACGTCTTTAAAGTGCTGTCGTGACCAGACAGAAAGAAACAATATTGCTTTTAGAGGACAAACAAATAGAGGCACCCCATTATCTTTCTGTTCATCCCATATACTTGTGTGCGTTCTACTGTATGTGTGTGTGTGTGTGTGTGTGTGTGTGTGTGCACCAGCGCTTGTCAAGTGGGACAGGGAAGCATGCACAAGTGTCCCATGAGAGCTCTAGCCTGTTCTATAACATGACAGGCCCTCAGAGGAGCGCGCCAAGCTGTCACACTGAGCTCTCCCCAACGCTAATGAGTCAGAGTTAATTAAAAAACCCAGGCAGGACTGCGGGAGACACACACATCGATGCACTCACACATATACGCAAGCGTACATGTGCTCACCCAACCTGGCCAGGGTTAAACACATATAGTGGACAGTGGAGAAGAATATTGCTGATTCATGCTCTAGCCTCAGGGGGCCCATGTGTGTGTGTGTGTGTAGACGTCAGCGCCTGTGTCCCTTGTGTGTGTTTAGCATCCCTGCGGCACTGGGGCTTTTATGGAGAGGCAGGGAGGAAGTTACACTGCTGTCACTCTGTATTTTTCTTTAGTTTCCTTTCTCCTGAGGTCATGCGTTTCTTTTAGTATCCACCAAAATAGTTAATAAAGTAGCCACTACTGTCACAGGAAAAAATGTAGAAGCTGTGGTTAAAGGAATAGTTTACCCAGAAATGAAAATTTACTTACCCTAATGTCATCCAAAATGTATTTGAGAATTTTTTTTTTTTTTTTTTTTTTTTTTTTTTAAATCAGAACAGATATGGAGAAATTTAGCAATACATCATTTGCTCTCCAATGGATGCCCTGCAGTGAATGGGTGCCGTCAGAATGAGAGTCCAAACAGCTGATAAAAACATCATAATAATCCACAAGTAAGCCATATGATTCCAGTCCATTAATTAACATCTTGTGAAGTGAGAACCTGCATGTTTGTAAAAAACAAATCCGTTATTAAGGCGTTTTCAAAACATTCGCTTCTGGCCAAAATCCGTTATCCACTTCATCCAGTGAAAAATTCCAAGCCCTATTGTCCTCTTACATCAAAATTAATTTTGGACTCTATTTTGGACTGTTTTCATATGTAAACAGTGCTTTATCTGTGCATATTTCTCTCCTGATTTATATGAGAAAACTTTTTCATTCAAGAAAGCAATATTCTGAATAGAGGACTCATATTTTAGTTGAAAGCAACAGTTTAAAGTTAAAAATGTCTTGATGGATTTGTTTCTTACAAACATGCAGCTTTTCACTTCACAAGATGTTGATAGAGTGGACTCGTGTGAATTATTGTGATGTTTTTGTTAGCTATTAGGACTCTCATTCTGACGGCTGCCATTCACTGCATGCAGAAGATCCATTGGTTAGCAAGTTATGTAATGATAAATTTCTCTAAATCTTTTCAGATGAAGAAACAAACTCATCTATTTGTTGAATGGCCTTAGAGTGAGTAAAATTTTTCTGCAAATTATTTTTTTCTGGGTGAATTATTACTTTAACATGGCTGATTACCCAAATGTTTTTTTTTTTTTTTTAATTCTTTTTTTTTGTTATTAAAAATAAAAGATTAGCATCTTGCTGCAACAAGGGTTTGTTTGAAAATAAATTAATGTTTTAATTTTCCATTTTAGTTGGTAATCAGCTATTTCATCTTATCGTCGTTTGTGACACTATTAGCATGCAGGCAGAAATGTCAGTGCCAGATTATCATGTTTACTCAGCATATTAATATATTAGCATTTTTTTAATATTAATGCAGGATTAGCATAAACATTAGCATCCATTAACATGCTTTTGCATATTCAAATTTGCTTACTTCATGTACAAATGCAACGCTAATCGTTTCAGCTTTTGTTCAGTGGTTATTCCACTCAGTTCCCATCCCAGAGGGATTTTTGATTAAGTTGACGCTGAAAAGATTCATGGTTGTTTATAGCAAACTACTTTAGCGGTTCCTTTTAGCCGGGTGAGATTAGCATCATATGAGATCAAGTGCTTGTTGGTAAAGCATTAACACAAAGGCTCATTGATGCGTGTTAGGGCAGATGTTCTGTGGAGAGACAGGAAGATTGTCTTCTTGTCACAATGAACCTTAAGACAGACTTTCAGATCTCTTCCGTAACTTTTGTTGTTGTTGTTTTGGCTTATCCCTTTATCGCGCAGCACATTTTGTTCATTTTCATCTGCTAGCATTTCTCTATGATTTTTAAGTTTGTGCAAAATCTTGCATACTGTTTATTTAAGGGGCGCCATATCAGTTTTGGTATATCAGTATTGGTACCAATTTTTTGCCATATGAGGAACTGTCTCTTGTGCTTTCGGGCCAGTTGTCTCTAAATCTCACATTTGTTGATTTATGCGTGTTATAGGGCTCAAAACTTAGATATATATATATATATATATTATATATATATATATATATATATATATGACCAACATTATTTATATATAAATAATTATAACATCTGTTATTTATTTATTATTTATCATATTGTTTGACCCTGTCTGTTTTTCACTGGCTGATAATGTATGATAATGTACTTGTTTAATACATATCTATTTGCACATAATATTCTATTTTTTTTTCAAGCTGATTTAAAACCAAGCAGTTTTTTGCACATTAAAATTTGCAAGCCTGATAGTACAAATTCTCTAAAAATTCTGGAGAGTGTTAGTATGAATGGTATTTTTGACAAAAAATAATGAAAAGCATTTAAAAAAGCATTTTTTATTGGCCAAAAATTCCTAAACGGAGCATCCTTATTGTCTGTCAAATTAATGAGCAAGCATACAAAACCATACTCTGTTAAATGATGATACCAGCACGGCCTTGTAGCCAGAAAATGAAAAGAAGCAGCATATTTTCTTCCACAAACACGCACACACTTGTATTTGCGCTCACTCTCCATCTTTCTCTGGGGAGCATGAGTGTGTATGGCTGTGGGCATGTGCTCTCAGAACCTCTTCATCTCTCTTCTGTCTCTTATGTCTCTGTGTCTGCTACACAAATGTAATAACATTGTTTTTCTTTCTTGGGTTGGTGAAAACAATATGAAGGTAGAGAGCCCAGCTCTGCTCAAACGGACACCTGCTTGTGTCTCAACCTCTCTGACCTGTCTTTAATTTATCTCTGTCTCTGTTATTTCCTCTCGCAGGCTGTGCCTTCCTCACATACTGTGCAAGAGAATCAGCGCTAAAAGCTCAGAACGCGCTTCACGAGCAGAAGACGCTACCTGGGGTAGGTCATCACGGTCAAACTGGCACATAAACACATGCAAATAAGAAAACACATGCACACTGGTTCAAATGGGTAGTTGACATATAATACTATTGGGAAGTTGGCAATGTGACATGCTGAAATCTATATAAAAAGCAAGAAATGCTACAATTGATTTTTTAAATAATAATAATAATGTGCCATTGTTTCACAAAAAATATTAAGCAGAGCATCTATTTTCAACATTTATAACAGTAAATAAAATATTTCTGGAGTGCCAGATCATCATATTAAAATAATTTCTGAAGGACCATGTGACACTGAAGACTAGCGTAATGATGCTGAAAATTCAGATTTGCCATCATAAAAATAAATTGCATTTTAAAATGTACTACAATAGAAAATGTATTTTTTGTATGTTTTTTTGTTTTAAGTAAACATTAAAAAACTTGCAGACCCCAAACTTTTGCCACTTTTGAATGGTTATGTGTTTGTATATATCTATATTTAGACATATACAGTTAATTAAAAAATGGATAGTGCACGCATTGTCAACTACCCAAATTTACATGTAATGCCTTTTAAATGTTAAGCACATTTTATCTAGATTTATTTATGTATTTATTTGTATTTTTTGCCGAAAAGTTAGCCCCCAGAAAGTGATAACTCGTCTTTTTTGACTCTCGTTCACTCGCTTCTCATACTCTTCCTTCCTTTTCCTCTCTCTCTTTCTCTCTGGAAGAGCCTTGTACCCAAGGGCAAGAACTACACAGCACCACATTAGAGCTGTCCTATTTATAGTGTATTTTAGTGTCTCTGAGCGTGTGTGTGTGTGTGAGCATGCCGTATGAATATCTGCAGGCACGTGTGTGTGTGTGTGTGTGTGTGTGTGTGTGTGTATTACTCCGTCACTCCTCTTTGGGTTAGTACAAACTTGCAGTCCCGCTCTAATATTGTTTGGTAGTGTGTGTGTGCGTGTGTGTTTTGAAGTTGCTCCGTTAGCTCTTGCTCAGCTCGGTTTGGTGTGTTCTGTTTTAATGACGCCTCCAGGGAGAATGACAGTTGCCGTGGCGAACAGAATGCCTTTGATGCGAGTGATTATGACATCATAGATGTTGAATACAGGGGGAGTCACTTTGCTGGAGTTCCTTTCTTTTAGTGCAGAGAATATTCAAGTGGTAAAAACCGCTCACGCAGCCATACACGTTTTGCTCACCCCCCCCACCCCACATGAACGTGTAAGTCATCATGTTAGATGTTGACTGTAATAAGAAAAACCCTTGATTGTCTCATTATGAGCACATCTATTCGCAAGAAATGCAAACGCAGCAGCTGCAAATGAATTCAGTCGAAGGCTCTGCCTATCACAAATGTTTCATAAGAATACTAATTACCCAGAGGAACGTTTTATCGCTCGGGTTGCTCATTCAGAGCTCAGGAGACTAAATAGAGTTCTTGGTTGGGTTTTATTTTAGTCTTTGTCTCGGATGTTTCTCCTATCATTTCTTAAGAGAATTATATTTTAAAAAATGGGGGATTAAATACTATATCTGAGATAATTTGGGTTTGGAAGAATTTAATGAGAAATATTGGAGAAATTTTCTTGACAGTCCTGAGCATAGACATTTGTTGAGACCTATTTGAAAACATTGAAGATTACTGGGGTCTTTTTTTCTTCTTCTTTTTTTTTTTTTAATCCGGTATAATTTTGGAATCAGAGGTATTATTATAGTTTTTATTAGTAATTGGATTTTTTTATTAATATTATTTTCATTTTTAATTTTACTTACATTTTTAGTAATTTTGCTGTGTGTTTTTGTCATTTTTAAACTTTTTCTAAATATGTCTATATATTTATATTTCAGGTTTAGTTTTAGTTAATTTTAGAAAGTGAGAATAGTTGCCTTGACTGCTAGTTTTTGTATTTTTTTATTTCAGTTAACATCTATTGATTTAATTTTAATTAGCAAAAAAAATATATTTTAGTTAACTAGTAACCCTGAAACAATCTGAGATATTTGATTTGATATTTACAGTATATCCAGAAATCTCCATTTGTTTTCCAAATTATCTATTTTTTTCCTTAATGGGATACAGCTGATGTTTAATTTTTCATGCGTACAGTATGAGCCATCATGGCCACTTCAAAGATAATCACATTTTTATTGTGAATAATAAAGGCTTAAGTAAACAAAGAAAGAGAGAGGCAGAGAGAGAAAGCAGAATAAATAAATCTGGAGAAATGAAGAAAAGTCATTGGAACGTTTTATGTGTTTTATCTGCAGGAGAATCTTGAGCCATCCCACCATTTCTTTTCCTTTCTTTCTCTTTGTCCCCCCCTCTCAGCCTTTATGCAGTAATCTCTCTCATTTTTCCACTTCACTTGACAGCTTGATGGTTTTTAGGAAAGTGGTTTTTATGTTAGAAAGTTCTGTCAAGTGCAAGAAGCCTCCCAAGCTCCAGTTGGGAAGAGAGAGAACGAGCCAGAGAGAGTGGGCTGCACTTGGACCTTCAAAATCACAGCTCAATAGCAGAGTCGCTCCAAATGAGTGGTGAAAAACACATTTGCGCCTGTTAGCTAAAGCCTGACTCTCTCTGATGATATTGAAGCTAAAAAGTAATGCAGGACAGAATATAGTGTTTATAAGTGTAATTTGGTTTAAGGTGTATTACCTACTGGTATGATACCTTATATTTTTTGCTGGGTTATTACATAAAGGTATGTAATCATTTTTCACATTTTCCAGGCTATGTTCTTATACTTTTATATCTTGTATAATGGTAGTCAAGGTTCCTCATACCAAAAACCATCTTAATTTGGCTTTATATGATTTTCATACTTATTTTTTCCCCGTTCTGACCTTTACAATTAAACCAGCAGTTTTGGTACTTTTAAGACTTGCTTGTAAATTACCTGTCATGACTGACTGTCCCAGCCATGTAGGTTTAGTTTCATTTATTCAAGTTGCTGGGAACTAAATATCCATTTATAAATAAATTAGGTGATCATATGTTAATGTGGTCATGATTGAGAAATTGTAATTATGACGATTAGAAAATAAAGGAATTCATTTTATTTTAAAAATATGACTCCTTTAATTTACATTTTTGTCCCTTTGTGACTGTTACTGCTGTATTTGTCGTGAGTTAAACATGAAATGTTAAAATTAAACAAAAATGTAAAAAAATGAAACCCCTCAAAAGCTCCCCAAGGATGCATTTATTGATATTATATGATCAAAAATACAGTAAAACAGGAATATTGTGAAATAATATTGCAATTTAAAATAAATCTTATATTAATATATTTAAAATGTAATTTATTATGCTCATAGCTAAACAGAATTTTCAGCAGCCATTACTCCTTCAGATATCATTCTAATATGATGATGATTAAGTGTTCATGAAACACTTTTCATTATTATTGAAGTTAAAAATGGTTGTGCTGCTTTTTTCAGGATTTTTTGATGAATAGAACGTTCAGAAGAAAAGCATTTATTTCAATGTAATTATTTATTCTCAATTTAATATGCAAGTATTAGTTTCTTATACTGTGTGTGTGTGTGTGTGTGTGTGTGTGTGTGTGTGTGTGTGTGTGTGTGTGTGTGTGTGTGTGTGTGTGTGTGTGTGTGTGTGTGTGTGTGTGTGTGTGTGACCCAAACATTTGAACAGTATTGTACAAATGTGTCAGAACTTTTAGCAAGGCATGTCTGTATTAAGTAATATAACATAAAGTGTTTAAAAAGCCTTGTGAGTTTCACTAGTTTAAAAGATGACACAGCTTTTGAAGTTATTATATTGTGTTTGATACATACTGTACAGAAAGCCTTTTTTTTTTTTTGTGGGGGACGATGACAGTGACAAGCCAGGCCAGGCTCTCATGCACACTGCATTTATTAAAATCTCTTCTGGCCTCTCTCGTACTACAGTATGATGCCTCAGAAGCACTCTATTGATTCTGGCACTGGGCCTCATCAGCAGGAGTGTGTGTGTGTGTGTGTGTGTGTGTGTGTGTGTGTGTGTGTGTGTGTGTGTGTGTGTGTGTGTGTACACACTCACGACCGCTCTCTCACTCACGTTTAAATACACATGCATGCACGAGTACAAACGGAGTATTACTCACTGCAACGCACACAAATGCAGAATGTTCACAAATATGCTTTCATGCAGATGAATATTCATGTAGAAATATTTCCTGGAGACTCAAACTGTAATGCTCGTTGTGGCATAGCCATACACAGATACACACTATGGCTGTGTTCCAAATGAAATACTATTATTTGATGTGTCTGTATGTATGTATGCAATTATTTATTTATTTACTTTTGCATTATTATTATTATTACTACTATTACTTCTATTATTATATCAACTTTTAACCTGGATAAACAAGAGACATTTGACTTTATGTTTATACTGGTTAGAGTAGGTGTGTGTGTGTGGGTGGGGTGGGGGGGTTATTGCCGTGATTGTCTGGGAATGAATGATACTCATTATCTAATAACTCACTAATAGCTCATTTTAAAGATCTAAATTTATTGTGAGATTTTTATTGTTAAAATTATTTTAATTTCAGGTAAAATCTCCAATGAATAAATTATTACAAAAAATAAACACAAATTTTATTTTGTTTTTTTCGTTTAATTATTGTCATTACAGTTAAAAGCTACAATATTTTATTATTATATTTTTTTTTATTGTGAGAATTGTCGTTACGGTTTTTCTCAGCGATTCATTTTTCCAAACCCCTCCTTTGCTTGACACTAATCTTTAGTGGTTGGTCTGATTTCTCATTTTCATTTCATCATGCCTGTAATGCCTGATAAAGCAGAGGCAGTGCTGCTTTGTGTACAGCGTTACTGGGGAAACAGCTATTTTTGCTCCAAAAGCAGCACCTAGTGGCAAAGAATAAATTTGCATTTTCATTTAAACCAATGGGAAAAGACCAACAAGTGGCGGGCAATATGCTAATGTTTCATGATGATGTCAGTTATAAATAACTTTATACACAGTGCACTTTCAGATTTAAAACTTTGCAGGATGTTTTCATTCACTTGGAGCTGTGTTACACACTGCATGAAAGGTAAGTTTTAAAAAAATCTATAATAGGGGCACTTTAAAAACTCCAATAAAGTATTCACAAAGTAAAATACATTTTTTCTCTTATTGTTATTGTGAGAATTATTTTAATTACAATTAAAAGCACCAATACAATATTCCAAAAAAATACAAGTGTACTGTAAGTACTGCATAGTATTTAAAAGTAGTACTCAAATCAGTATGAACATTTCAAACAGCTATATAGTTGTCGCTTTTACTCATTACGTGCATGTTTAATTCAGCAAGTGCCATCCAGATATAGTCTCATAAATAAATCCAGTTATTTTGCATTTCTAATTCCATTTTGTGTAAAAAAAAAAATCTTAACTTTTGACAGCCCGATCAAATAATGAAGTCAAAAGAGATTCAAAAGAGTTCATATTGATCTTGTTAATTTGTCAGAATAGAATGTCAAGTTGATCGCATTGCATTATGGGATACAGTATTTCACACAGTGCACTCTGGTTGCACGTTCTGGCAAATGTTGCATCATTTGGGTCCTCACGCCTACAGAAAACTGGCACAGTATGCGCTGTATACACACAGCATGCTACTTTCTTTCAGAAATAGTATTCAATTCTGAACATGTCCAAAGATAAACCTACCTCAGCTCCCACGTACACGCACATATATCTAGAAAAAATGCACACTACTACTCACAAATATGCATTTAAAAACATGCATTCATACTCTCAAACACATAAATGTACTGTCCATTGATCCCTAATGGTACATACTGACAGTCTGTGGATAAGCAAGCACAACATGGATCAATGGATCATTTTGTAACTCATAAAGGTACACGCACACACACACACACACCTACACCAGTTCTGATCTCTGATATGAGCCTAAGCTGTGCCTCCAGGAGCAGAGATGAAATGGAAATAGAGTAGGGATGGAAGGGAGGATTGAAACGCATGAAGGGAAGAAAGAAAGAAGGACAGAAGAGGAAGCAGCAGGCGATGTGGCTCTTTGCTCTGATTTCTGTTCATTTACTTACTCTCACTTTCTCTCTCTCTGGCGATTGTGTGAGATATGCTACAGACCCAGAAATCCATACCATTGACCAACCGCGCGACCTACTTTTGTGGCAGTTCTTTCAATAAGTCTGCCGACTGGTCAATATAGGCCTTTTCCCCGAGAGAGACAGGAAAAAGGAAGTGTGAAGACCTTTGGATGTGTTGTGTTTTTTAAACTGATGTGCTGGGCCTATTCATTTTACTGTATTCGATTACAGAAACATGCTGTGTTAGTCTTACACTGCAAATCAAATGTCTGGATTCATTATTACTGTTTTCCACAGTTTAGAGTAATATTAAAATCATTAAATTGGGAACTTATCTAAAATTGAAGTGTGGGAATGAGACCTAAAATGTGTAAAATGTATAATGTGTAGAAACTCATTAATTTAAAATTCTATATTTAATTTTAAATATTTTATATAAAATATGCAAGATACAGTATAGTTTATATTTTGATGGATTGATTTAGAACTAAATTAATGCTTTAATTCAGCAAAAATGTTATCCAAAAAATGAAAGACATTTATAATGTTACAAAAGATTTTTTTATTTGATATATATTAAAGAATCCTGAAAAAAAAGTATTACAGTTTCCACAAAAATACCAAGCATTATAAAGCAACTTTTTTTAACATTGATAGTAAATGTTTCTTGAACAGCAAATCAGCTAATAATATTTCATAATATTACTGTTTTACTGTATTTTTGCAGCCTTGATGAACATAAATGCACTTAAGATCATAAGAAATATAATTTGAGCATTATAAGTTAAGCACATCACAATTCTAATTATCCTTATGGTCTTTATATTCTTTATGCAAAATATATTTTCTCTCTTTTTTTCTTTTGATTTTACAGTGAAATGCCTCCTGAGTGCATTTTCATGCGATTCACCTCATCTGTCTCCGAATCTGTGGTTGACCTCCTTCTTGCAAGAAAACCTTACTCAGAATCACCTGCGAGTTCACAGTCCTTACATAATCACTCACAGCTCCCAGTGATTAAACCTGAGAATCCGTCGCTGAGAGAGACGTTTTGACAGATACTCGTCTGTCGTCGTGAAAAATAGATGCTCTTCTTCTCAACTTGTAGAGCTCGCTGCCTCCACTGTGGGGGCCCGCTGTACTGATTACAACATTATGTAATGCGGAAGAGACACTCTATATCGAGAATTCAGTGTGAAAAATGCTTGTGACAGCACAGTGGCCCAGGAAAGAGGGGTGGGGGGGAGACAAATTTCCTTTGTAGCTAATGTCGTGCTGACTTCGTCTAAACACTGTGCGGGCGCCCGGAGTGGATGAGACAATAGGTACATTGACATATCCACTCATAATAGCGGCTTGGACCAGACAGCAGTTGCGTGTGGTGATTTGTTGCTGGTTAATACGACTGCGATGTGGTCTGAGCAATATGCCTCCAGAATGATAAACTTTGCAGCGAAGGGTATTTGTCCGATGTGATTGGTTTTATTGAAGGACGCATTTTCACAAATCTTATTCAAGACCCGATGGTGCAACAGTTTGGTAGCCAGGACAAGCGGACACAACAACAACAGCGACGTGGGAATAAAAGCGCAATTGCAGGCCGCGACTTGGCTGCCTTTTAATTATTGATGGCCACTTCGGCTCTGCTTTGGGCAGTAATTGCATTACAGGTCACTTCTCAATAGCAATCTGTGAAAGTTGTGGTGATGTGTGCTGGGAGCCGATCGATAGGCGCTGTCCGGGGTGCTGGATTCAGACACACTTTCATTCTGTCTTTATGTCTCTCTCTCTCTCTCTCTCTCTCTCTCTCTCTCTCTCTCTCTCTCTCTCTCTCTCTCTCTCTCTCGCTCTCAATCGTTCTACTTTCTGCTCTGTTTCTCACCTGTATGTTCAGATTGCCTCTTTCGTGGCATTTATACTTGAAGCTGTTATTCGATTGGAAATCTTTTATCTTATTTTCAGATTGAAAGAATTTTCAGGTTTATGCTGCTTAAACAGGTATTTCATTGTGTAAAATTGAGCTATTGTTTTTTTTATTATTATTATTATTATTATTATTAAGCACTGTTATGACAGGACTAGTTTTCCCTGAGGAGGTCATCCTGTCTGACTTTATTTCTGCCTGAACTGGTTTATTTCTTTATTTATTTTAGTGACACAAACTCTGTGAAACTGAAGGAAGTCTAATTACATCCGAGTAGCAGTGTCTGTGATTGCGGTATATTATTTTTGCCCAGTGTTTCTTATTTATTTTGACCTTCTTTGAATGCCATATCCAAAGCTGAATTTCTTTCTTTTTTATTATGGATTCATTGTGGAATTCTTGTTTATTTTCCTGGGTAAAATCAACAAATCAGTTGATAGTTCAAATACTGCTGGCAAAAATTAAATCAATAAGGGAAATTTGATCATAGGCTGCTTACAATGGCCACTGTAGTAAAACCTATTTGATTTGCATCAGCAGGCACATATAGACTATTTTGCAATGGAATTTTTAAAATAAATTATTAATATAATTTATTTTGTCTATAATTATTTTTTATACTAATTACATTATTGACTATCATTTTTTAATTGCATTACTGTTTAAAGGTTGGGGTCAATAAAATAAGTTTTTAAAATAAACAAATACTTTACTTTTATTCAGCATCATAAATTTCAGTACAGACATTTATACAGTTACAAAAATTTTGAATGGTAGTGTGTATTCAATTTTGTTATAATATTTTTATAAAACAATATATAAGCATATAACAACATTTATAAAAGAAACTAAAAAAAGTAAAAAAAAAAAATAATAATAATAATAATAATAACACTTCTTTTTATTTATTCAATTATTTTTAGAAGAATAATACTACTTTTACTATACATGTGTATATATATATGTACATACACAGGTGCATCTCAAAGAATTAGAATATCCTGAAAGTGTTTTTTCTTTCTTTTTTTTTCTCTTTTGATGATTAGAGCTTACAGCTCATGAAAGTCAAAAATCCAGTATCTCAAAATATTAGAATAGTTCCTAAGATCATTTAAAAAAAGGATTTGCAAAACAGAAATGTTCAAGTTCTTTAAAGTATGTTCATTAATGCACTCAATACTTGGTCAGGGCTCCTTTAGCACAAATTCCAGCATCAGTGAGGTATGGCATGGAAGCCATCAGCCTGTGGCACTGCTGAGGCACTATTGAGCCTTCAGCTCGTCTGTATTGTTGGATCAACTCTTTCTCATCTTTCTCTTGAAAATATCCCATAGATTCCATATGGGTTTCAGGTCAGGCATGTTGGCTGGCCAATCAAGCACAGTCATATCATGGTCAGCAAACAACTTAAAAATTGGTTTTGGCACTGTGGGCAGGTGCTAAAGTCCTGTTGGAAAAGGAAATCAGCATCTCCATAAAGCTTGTCAGCAGATGGAAGCATAAAGCACTCCAAAACCTCCTGGTAGAAGGCAAATCATCACTGACTTCGGAAACTTCACACTGGATTTCAAGCAGGTTGGATTCTGTGCCTCTCCAGTCTTCCTCCAGACTCCAGACCTTGATTGCCAAATAAAATGCAAAATTTACTTTTATCTGAAAAGAGGACTTTGGAACACTGAGCAACAGTCCAGTTCTTTTTCTTCTTAGCCCAGGTAAGATGCTTCTGACGTTTCTGTTTCAGAAGTGGCTTGGTAGCCCTTTTCCTGAAGACATCTGAGCGTGTGTCTCTTGATGCACTGACTCCAGCTTCAGTCCACTCCTTGTGAACCTCTCCCAAGTGTTTGAATTGGCTTTGCTTGACAGTATTCTCAAGCTTGTGATCATCCTTGTTGCTTGTGCAACTTTTTTTACCCAATTTCTTCCTTCCAGTCAACTTTGCATTTAATATGCTTTGATACAGCACTCTGTGGACAGCCACCCTTTCAGTAATGACCTTCTGGGACTTACCCTCTTTGTGGAGGGTGTCAATGATTGTCTTCTGGACCATTGCCAAGTCAGCAGTCTTCCCCATTATTGTGGTTTCAAAGATCAAGAGATACATGGAATTTATACTATTGTCATTTAATGAAACTCAAATGTAAATATTCTAATATTTTATTAATGATTCAAATTAGAATTCTTTTAATGATTCTTGTTCACGATATTCAAATTTTTTGAGATGCACCTATATATATATATATATATATATATATATATACACTTTATATACACTTTTTCATAAGAAATACTACTTCAGTCATCTACTTCAATTTTATGTTAAACGTTTTTCTTACATTTATTTGCCATTTCTTTGTAATTTGTGAAAGTTGACTAGCAATTTTTTCAGTTTCAGTTTCACACATTTGCCATTTCTTCTGTCACTGTTATTTTACCTGTCGTTGTTCCTGTGTCTCTGCCTGGTTCTTTCTCATCGCCTCCATCCACACTTTTTCTTTTGCTGTCTGTCTGTCACACCTTTGCTGTGTCATCCTATTTCTCTTGCTCCTGTTCTCCTGCTGTACTTCATTCTATCCCTGTCCCCCTCTTGCTCTCTCGCTCTCTTTTGCAGGGCGGCGGTGCTTGTAGTGGAAAAAAATAAGTGCCGGTACTCAACCCCCCATTTATTTTTTAATTTAATTATTTATTTTATATTAAATAAATAAGTACTTTTTAATAATTCACAGTGTATGTATAGTGCCACAATCAATCAATCAATAATTAAATAAAAGTTTTCAAGACAAATTAGCACAAGTCAAGCTGCGATACCAAACAGGACCACAGGGAGATGCCAAAGACCACTAAATTGCCTGCCTTTACTACTATACGGATCCATTCAGAATTGCTAAATCTCTGACCACCGCATAATCATCGTTTTTTTGTTTGTTTGTTTGTTTGTTTGTTTGTTTTTCTTGCTTTTAAGCCAAATACAAGCTGAAAATAATAATTTTACTTACATCTGGATGTAAGTCACTATTTTCTTAGTCTCGCATCCGTGGGCATTACGTCTGAGGCTGAGACTACTATTCTCTCCGCAATCGCTGATGAAATCGGCCGTGTTTTCTCTGCATTAGCGCTGATTTGAACTTACCGATTGAATTCGTTTACTAGATTCTTGGACCTTTCAGAAGTTTACTGGTTTAAAATGATGTGATCGCAAAAGCCTGCTTCTTGTCATTTTATTATATTATTTTTGTTATAAAGTACTGATTCAAATGAGTAATCAATAATTAATTATTATTCTACTATGCGCGCCTCCCCTGACATGCTCTCATGCCCCACGCACTCCGCTTGCATTCATTCTCGTGATTGGTCAAGATGAGAGGTGATCCTTCCTGCATAGTGTGATTTATGTTGTGTCTTTTCTAATCATATGGAATCATATAATCACCCAGACCCTGATGCTTTTATTCTGAGTACCGGCAACATGTCAGAAGTTCAGGTACGCACAAAAAAGTGCAGGCCCTCTAAAGGCTAAAATATAAAAGAGCTGGTACTGTGTATTGGTGCATACCGGCCCACTTCAAGCACTGCAGGGCGGAGAGTTGAAGAGACAGAAGATTTTGCATGCTCTAAATACACTCACTATGTGTGTGTGTGTGTGTGTGTGTTGGGATGGTGTCATCCAGAGCTGGGTGGCAGGAGGAAGCAGAGTTTGTTAAATCATGATTTGGTGGCCACATGAGGGGGAGGGGTGAAGGGATAGAGGCTTGGAGAGATGAGGCCAGAGTGTGTCCAGGCAGCTTGGCAGACATCTAAGCCTCCTGATCTATTTGTTCTTCCCTCCATCCGTTTCGCTGTCTCCTGGCTTTTGGCTTATTCTGTTTATTCTTTTTGTCCTCTTTTTCTGTGTGGGGTGTCTCTTACTTATTCATTTATTTCAGAGGTGGTACTTTGGATTGTTCTGTGCTTCATCTCCCATACCTTGCTGTGCCACGTTCTTCCCAAGCACTGCTTTATGCTGCTTCATGGTCTGTTTTGCACCATGTTGTTCTATGTTATGTTTATTTTTTTCCTTTTTTTCACTGTTGTACATCCTGAGCTCTGTTCCTCACTTGCTTTATATTGCCTAAAAAGACAGCTGTCTTCTAAGAGGGCATCTTGACAGAAATGGATAACAGCTGCATAGTTTTTATTCATATTTAGTGTTTATTTTTATATTTGCCATATTATTATTTTTTTTTAATTGTAGTTAAAGTTTCAGTTATTTTGTTTGTCTTTTTATCATTTTTATTAGATTATTAGCTTCAATATGTGATTTTTATTTCAGTTTTAGTTATATTAATACATCAAGTTAAACTACAGAAAAATGAGAAATGTTGCTTCGGCAAATTGCTGAAATGAAATAAGATTACATTTTTATATTTTATTTTATTTCAGTTAACTTTTGTTTTATTGCATATAACAAAACAGTTTTTTAATGATTTTTGTTTAAATTTTAGTGTTAACTATCAACAACTTTTTTTTATGATTTTAATTTGCTTCTCACAGGTCAGAGAACACAGACATTTCCCCTGACTCATTCCATAATTTTGATGAATATTTTTACTGAGCTAGTCGCAATACATTCTGGGATTGACTGCTGTAGAATTTGGCCAAGATTAGGCATTTTAGATGACAGTTTACTTTATTGGAAGCGCTTTCATGTTGGAAGTGTGCCTGTGATGTTTAAAAATGATGGCTATGTAGGCTGCTCACTAGCTTTTGGAACAGAGCTCCGATTCCTCATGCTGAACTCACTTGTAATGCGTTTTGTGCTGTTTGGTAATGATCTGCACAGAACATACCGTGCACTTCTGCGTTATGCTCTTTGATTTCGTCTGAGGTACAAAATGCGAGTTTATAGAACATTTCGGAAGATGTGTGAACGTCAGTCCACTGCCTTCCAGCCGTCTCTCCTCTGGCCTTGAACGTGTAACTCATTCAGCTCTGGCCTGTTTGCGTTTGTATGCATTTGATGCTGTGCGTTCAAACTGCCAGACTGTGCTCAATGAGGCTTCTCTTTTGTTGTGACTTCCTGCCGCGGGCGTCCTCTCGGTTAGCCAGTCAGCAGCATGTTTGTATGTGTGTGTGTCTGCATGTGTGTTTGTGAGCGGGATCTGGACTAGATCCTTTCTTGTGTGCAAGTAGGTATCTAGCCATGTGTTTTATTGATAACTTATCAATATCACATCATGTTCATTTAATAACAGGCAGCGACCTTGTCGGGAATATTCAGTTTGAACGACTTCTCTGAAGTTCACCGCAAACTGGGTCTCCTCTCCTGTGCACTCTTTCACTCTTCACCTTTCCGCATGGCAGAACAATGTCTCTCTCACTCAGTCTCTCTCGCTTTTTCTCCGGTCTCGTCACTTACAACCCTTTGCTTACACCCCTCCTCCTATGCGAAAGTAATTTAACAGCTCCAGAAGTCAGATGTGTCAACCTCTGTTAGCTGTTTCCCCCTCTCTCTTTTGTTTTACTCCTGGTCTCTGTGGACACTCTGAGTTTCCTCAGGTCCATTATTAGTCAGATCAGCAGCTGTGAGGAGTGCTAGCTTAGCGTTCATTAATATGCAGCATTAGCATTTGTGCTAAAAACATTGAGGAGCTACTGCTGCCTTCAAGTCCTCCTGGGAGGTTCCTACTTATGATATGGGTAGTCGTAATTATGGCGTGATATGCATTCAAGTGATTTTAATCGGAATAAAGTGGTTGTGTTGGGCAATTTCGAATTGCATTCTTTTTCACATCCTGACAAATACAAAATGCTTTTAGCACATCATGAAGAGCAAAAAGGCACTTTAGGTGTGTAGCTGAAGCTTTATCTATGTATTGCATCATTCTTGTGCTACCACGGAGGATTCAAACAAGTCTGTGAATAGTAAAGCTATAAACTGACAAGCTTTTATGTGGGTCAGATATGAAAAGGGGTTTTCAAGCATCAAAATGATAAAAGTTTAATACAGTTTTAAAAAAATTTCATGCATTAGAATTTGTCCTGAGTTTTTTGGGGTTTTTGAAAGTCTCTTATACTCACCAAGGCAGCATTTATTTGATCTAAACTATAGTAAAAACTGAAATATTATGAAATATTATTACAATTTAAAAAAATTGTTCTGTTTGAATGTATTTTAAATTTAATTAATTCATTTGATGACAAATCCGAATTTTCAGCAGTCATTACTCCAGTCTTTGTCACATGATCCTTCAGAAGTCATTCTAATTAGCCAATTTGGTGCTCTAGAAACATATTTATTATTATTTTTTCTGGAAATCATGATATGCTACAATTTCAATAATTTGGGGTAAGTAAGCTTTGAAATAAAGTACAAAAAAATGAATTTATTTCAGCAAGGATGCATTAGACGTATTAAAAGTTCTCAAATAAATACTGTTCTTTTTTAAAAAAAAAATCTTAATCAAAAAATCCTGAAAAAGTGGTATTATGTTTCCAGAAAATTAAGATATTTTAGAAGCATTTTTTTAATCAATTATAACTTAATCACTGACCAATGATTCACAACAATCCAATTTTGCAGTTGAATTTGCATATTTTACATTTTAAAATGCCCTGTCCAGTTAAAAGTTGTGTAAATACATCCATTTCGACATGACTTGCATCTCAGTGAATCTCCCTAGAGGATATCAATCACACAGTAGCCATAACCTTCCCAAACGACCCCTCTACCCAAATCTGATAGAGTGGCGCCATGGTCACATGACCCTAACTGTCTTTCTCCATCCGTGCCGACTTTATCCACATGTGCCATTCGCACTAAAGCATGTGTCAGTCCTGCAGCTTTATTACACTCTCTGCAGAGTGAGCCATGAGCGGATTATGCTGTCTTACCCTTCTGAGCTGGATTCTCTGATTGGACCTGTCCTCCTGTCAGACCCTTGGAACCTGGTTAAGTCCCCTCAGAGCTGGAGGATCATCAGCAGCCTTTCACTGCATCAGCATAGTGGCTCAAGGTCATGGCTCTCCAAACCTCAAGCCTTGACCTATTGGCCTCGTGATATGACACATCCCCTGCTGATACTACACAGCTAAACGCTATTGGCTCCAGCAGAGAAGATAGAGAAGCCCACACTCTCGCGAGCTTGCGCACTCAAACTCAACGACACTACCAAAACTCTGGCGCGCCTTGGCACCTGCAGCAAAGTACTTTATGAATCAATGTCACTCCCAGTGAGAAGAAAATGACTACGTTGCAAAGGAGAAGAGGGCTGGAGTGGAGGCGGAAAGAAAAATCACTTTGATGGATTGGCCCCTCATGGGACAACCTTGTAATGTTTTTGGACAGGAACCCAACTCTTTCTGCGCTCGTTCCATTGCGTATAAGTCTGCTTGCGACTGGCCACAAAATTTAAAAGCATCAGTTACAGATGCCGGCTCATGACACGGAACAGAGAAAGTAATTAAGAAGGGTGATTAAAAAGGGAGACTTAGTCCTACCCCACGCTGAGGCTTTTGGGTCCTGTAATTGCCTGGTGCCAAATAAATGATGGTCTCAGATCTATTGGAAGCCGGCATGCGGTGGAGTCCTGGCACGCCGGCCTCGGCGCAGAATGATGATGCGTACGACAGCGCCAACAGCGATGGCGCAGTGCGATGACTCATAGAGAAGCATAGCCGCACAGGGGCTCTGACACACAGATGGTGCAACCTGTACATCATTACATGCCTGGATACTGCGTGGAAAATGTTAAGGACAGCTGCTAAATTAAACAAACTAATGAATGCAGAGTGACAGTAAAATGGAGGGAGGGTTTAAAAAATGGAGGGATGGGAAATGTTGAAAAATGACTCTTGTCACAAGGGCTGTGTGTCGGTAACCTTAAGATTTTGAGTCAAAGGTCCAATTGGATTTGTATGCTGGTTTCATATTCATATTATGAAATTTATTATTAACAATCTTTGATTGCTTAAACAGTGTTTTTGATGTTTATTTGATTTTTTCTGGATTATTTTTATAATTGGTATACTGTTCAATTTTGATAAAATGCCTACAATAGGCTGATAAACGGTGGTTTCCATTGTGACAACATACCCTATACAAGCCCTACTGTTGGCACATGTTGTCACAAAAGGTGACGTGTTAAGACTTTACAGTTTGTGTCTTTATAGATGTTGAAAACTTGCCCCAGTTCCCCTTGTTTAAAAAAGGGCAATGAAGGCAGGTTATATTGGTAAAAACACTAAGAACTCTCTTTTTCAGTAAACTGTAATAGCACTGAAAACTCTGAAAGTAATTAATCAAGAATATGTGGGTTGTTGTCCATGTTTTGCACCCAAGTAATGGTCAAAATAATTTGGAGGTCAGATTGAATATGTGCAAAACTGATAATGCACACATTTACAATGAATTCCAATGAACCACAATCCCCAAACAGAGTGATAAGCAGATGCAGATAAAACTGTGAATGCTTGTTTGCATACTGCCTCCATCACAAGCATGTTGTGTGGGTGGATGGGTTGATGGAGAGATGGATGGATGGATGGATGGATGGATAGATAGATAGACAAATAGATAAATGGTCAGATAGATGAACTGTCAGATGGATGGATTGATGGGTGGATGGATGTACAGATGGAAGGATGGATAAATAGACAAATGGATGGATGGATGAATGGATGGATAGATACAATAGATGCATGCATACATACATAGATGGTTGGTTGGATGGACAGATAGGTAGATAGATAAAGCTAAAATTGTTCACATAGATTTTGTGGCATTTTTGTAGCATTACCTGATTTGCATAATAAACCATCCACTAAAACACAGACAGTGCATACACATAAATGGCATTATCGGGGAGTACAATTCATTTTGAGTGAATTTTAAGCAAGTGGGCAGAGCCCACAGTAATGACAAAGATAGGAATTGTTTCTCTTCAGTCTTTCCCAAGTTCTTTCGCTGAGTTCCCTGTTTTATTTTCCCGCTCTCTTCATCTTGTTACATCAGGACTTTAGGGCTCTTTCATTAAAGTTTAAATCTACAACTCTCTATGAAGCCAGTTTTGATGAATTAAACAAGCTCTGCTATTTTGCACACACACGCTCTCCTCTCAGCCTCTCTTTCATTCTCTCTCTCTCTCGCTTTTGTTGTCTTTCTTTCGCTCTGTCTCTCTCAATCTCCCATAATCCCTTGCATTTCTCCCCACTCGCCTCCTTTTCATTTCCTTGTCTTTCTCTCTTCTTTTCTCTGTCCTTAATTCATCTGTTTATACTGTCTCATATGGAGGACCCAGACCGTGGAGAGTTTTGGCTCACATATGAAACAGCAGGCGTGCTGTTGGGAGCCATACAGTGGCCCAGATGTTTAGGAGGGTAGTCGACTCTATGAAGACACTCTTTTTCTTTGATTAAACTTTGAAATGACTCCTATTCCCTCCTCTTTTAGAAATCCGCCTCAATCACAGCTTACGCACACAATCTGGAACAGCACACCAGGTGCTGGGGAAAATGGTGTTGTGTATATAAGGTGTGAGAGAGAGGAGGGGGCCCACATCTGTTCATATTAACTGTCAGAAATAGACCGCATGCATTGTGTGTGCGATTTCAAGCTTATTGTTGGTCTGTGGGAGTGTGTGTGCACCTGTCTTTGCACGTGTGTGTACATGCCTAAGAATCCATCCTTTTTTGGGAAGCCCTGCTTGGATTATGTACCATTGTGAGCACTTTAAATGCTTTAAATCAAGTTACGTTGGTGGAGTGGCTTAAAGATTTGGACTGCTAACCAAAGGCATTTATGTTCTATTAATTTTGAGTAAGATGCAGATATGAATAGTTTATATAATTTCAAACACTTTTTGTTTTGCAGGAATTATTTATTTTGTGCATTATATTCTAAGTTTTCACACAACTGTTTATTTTGAGAAGGGAGAAACTCAATTTATATCCTATTTTCTTAAAATCATGTTGTCTTGTTTTTCATGCCACATATTTTAAGGTTCATAAATGCAAATGCATTGAAAAGCACAAGATTTTCAGTGAATACTGACCTAAATTACCGCAGATGAAAAAAAAAAATGAAAAAAAAGTAGCTTGGAAATTCAGCAAAAATCTGAAAGAAATTTGGAAAAACAAATTGGAATTTCTATTTTTTTTAATCTCCGAGAAGAAAAGAGTCTGAAATCAAAGAAATTAAATAAAAAGAGAGAGAAAGACAGAAAGAACTATACATCTAGGTTATTTCAGCATGACTATCTCTGGAGGAAGTGTACTTAATATAAAAACAATATCTTAAACCAATTCTTCACCTGCCAATCTACTATTGAGAATGAGATATGAATAACCGATCAAATTAGGGCAGCACGATTATGACAAAAATCATAATTGTCGTTTATTCCCTTGAAATTGTAATTGCGATTATTAATTACGATTATCACAATTTACATTGTTTGATGGAACTGCATGCCATATTTTTATATGAAAATAAACAAGCTGAAAACACTCTAACTGAAAAACTTTTAGTGCTTTTCTATAGTATTAATCCTCAAATGTCAACTATACATCAGATTGGTTTCTTCTTTAAATTATAAAAAAGTAAAAATATGAATGGTATTATAATGTTATACTAAAACTAAGAATTAAAATAATGGGAAAAACCCTTAAAATAACATGTAGAATGAAAAAACGCATCTTAAGCAAAATATTAATTAATATTAATAGCGGCTTTGAACGATTATGTAATTGTGGCATCCATTATTGTAATCGCGATTATAAATTTGCTTAATTGTTCAGCCCTAGATCAAATGCATGTGTCTGGCAGCCCTTCTTCAGACAGGTCTTGTAGAGGTCAGATGCTGGTTAATGCGGAAGGCTGGTGTTTTCCCCTGCTGACAGATATATATTTCTTCATTTTGGGAGCGTAGTCTGCCCCGTGTCCCAGCACGTGTCTTTTTGTGAAACTGTATTGGAGTGATTACACAGAATGCTGATCCATCAGGGATATTTGAAGACAGGGCCTTTGTTGTGACAAATCTTAAACCAGCACACATATTGCTACTTACTTCATGTGATTATCCACCTTATCATTTGTGTGTGTGTGCAATGTACAGTAGGAATTTTTATTGTCATCATTTACTTATACTCATGTCATTCAAAATCTGTTTGCCTTTCTTTTATTTAATCTGAAGCTGCTGTGAAGCAACCTGTATTGTTTAAAGGTCTTTTAAATGCAAGTACAATCAATAGAAACTACAGTTTTCAAGCTTCAAACATTGTCAAAAGACATAAAAGTCAGTTCTGTCCAGTAAATCGGTTGATCCAGTTCACAAAACCTTTACATTTATGCATCAGACTTAATAGGTTCTTGAATATCAGTGAATAACAATTTAAATATCAGTCTGTTACTTGCAAAAATACATTGTATAACTTTGAAAGATGTGAAAAATCATGCATGAGTCATATATGTGGCTTATATGATTATTTTTAGTCCTCATGCATGAAAAATGTGTTCCACAGAAAAAAAAAAAAAAAACTAAAATAATAAAAGGTTAAGACAGAATTAATTTTTTCTTTTGGGGTGAATTATTGTTTTAACTAGCATGAGATATTTTCTTTCCAATCTTATTTCCCTGTTAAACCAGTGAGGGCATTCAGGCCCCTGTAAATTCATTCAAATCCATCTAAGGAATATTAAAAAAAATACATGCTTGCTTTTATTTGTCCTACAGCAGCAGGATCTTGGCAGCCTTGTGTTTTAAAATAAGCTGAGTAATGAATTATAAACATCAAACTATCGAGTGTCCTATAAAGCTCTTGATTGGAATTTATGATCTCATGTAAACTTTCCACGAGGTCGGACTAAGGACAGTTCGGATATTTGATTTTTTTTCTAATTACTGTATGTTTAAGTGCATTTCACTCTAATGGATGCAACTAGTGCTGACTGAATGCCGTGGGCTTTTTGTGTTTCATATCGTTTTTGCACCATTTGTTTATTTAATAGAGATGCACAAAGAAACTCTACTTTTTTCTCATTGATGCAGTGCTGTTTTGCTCTTCGTTGTATTCTGGCTGTTATTTACAAAAGCTATGAAACTGTCCTAGCTTAACAAGTAGCAACACAACACGTGGTGGCCTCTCCGAGGGACCGGTCCTTGTTCCCGCTGCTCCTGAGATTGCATATGCGGGTTGCTGTGCTCCGTACTAATTGCCCGCTCTTGTCAGTTAATTGTGGTGTTTGAAGTGTTCTGATGTATCAGGGCTGTGATGTGGACGAGTGTTCACAGGCCAGTGTGTTCCACAGCGCTTCACTCATTAATAATAGGAGGGGTGAGCGAACAGGGGCGGCCATGTTTTAATCATAGAGAGAGTAAAAGTTTGACTGCGTTCCCGTCAGCTGAGCCTGTTTGCTTGGGGGGAAATGTTTTGATCCTTTCTGTCATATACACCCCCAGATCCCAATGCAACCAGAAAAAAAAAACAATACAAAATTTCATACAAGTGGGTTTTGTATCCACTCCAGTCACAGTTAAGGTTGAAGGATATAGTGAATATTCAGAATACATGAACTATTTTGAATATATTATTTGATTGGTGTGTATGTTTGTGTGTGTGTGATATCTTAAAATTAAATTGAAATACTTCATATTGTAATGAAAGTCATTGAAATACTTTGTCACTAACAATTTATAGTAATTTATATTTATGTGTATGTATATATATATATATATATATATATATATATATATATATAAACGTAAAATTAGTGAAAAAATTAATATATAAAAATGAAATAATTAAAAAAACTTAAATTTATAAATAAATGTAATTTATAATAAATGCATACAAATCATGTCTATTATTACATTATACTACTGTCACAATACATTCTTTTCTCATGATGCACGTATCAGAGCTTTTGGACAGTGATGATTTTTCTCTATCTCTCTCATTTCAAATTGAGTAGAAATAATGAAATTAGAGTCATTGTCATGAATTAGTTCAAAGTGGCAGTTTCAGTGCATCAGTTCAAAAGTCTGATTTAGTAAATTGATTGCTTTATCACTCAAAAATGTTTTTGAGTGCAGTATTTGTTTAGAAAATGTATATATTTTTTGGAAAATATTGCTGTTTGTTACTATCATTTAGATTTGTACTATATTTGTTCTACATGAAAAATTTGCATGTCTTCTGATTAAAAAGAAAATTAAGTTGAAATCATTTTAAAGAATAAGAAATATCATACTGTATAAATATACTGTATACTATATAAATAATATTAATTAAAATAATTAATTATTTACCCCTTAAAGACCGAGACAGCCACCCGTGGCTAAAAATAACTGTTGTTCTTAAATGTTTAATAACTTTTGAACCGCTAATCCTATCTGAATGTTTTAAAAAGTGCCGTAAAGCGGAGATTCTCCACGTTTCAGAGATATCCAATATCTCTCATTTGGATATTCAGCTCCGTAGTGTACGTAATTACGTCATCACATTTTGACAACATTGATTTGTCAGAAGACCAGTGCATTTTGTTCCCAAACGCTTAGTCCCACCCCCGTGCCCAGACTCGTTCAAACTGTCCCATATTCAACCAATAACATAGGTTTTTGACTTTTGAACAACTATTTAACATATTTCTTTGGAAATATGAACAAACGCAAAGTGAAATTAAAGTCTGTTGCTCATGCATGAGATCAAATATAACAAATTTGCATGAGAAAACTCTCTGAAAAAGCACATAAAAACACACGACAGGGTACTTTGACATAAAACAAACCAAAAACAAGGATGAAACAGCGGTACATATCTGATGAAGCACTGGGATTTATGTCTTTACGTCGCTAGGCGATGTCCCGATAAAAACGATTCTGCCGCAGATTACAGCCAGCAGATCGATCTTTTATATTATGTATATAATGTATATTAGGTAATAATTATTATATAGTTCATAAAGATAATTTGCACAATTTTTCCTGTTGCACTGTTTTCCTGTTGAATATTTCTCACTCATTTTGTGTGTAGTTTGTGAATCATTTGCACTGTTTGTATTGTTGCAGAAGACAATTTGTGCAATTGTTTTTACTACTTGCTGCACGGTTTGTGTTTATTGTGCATACTCAGATTGAAAATATATTTCTCTGAAAAAAAACCACCTTTTTTGTTTTGTTTTGTTATTATATAACACGCTTTCCATTTTCTTTACTCACTAAACGTTTTTGCACACATCTCTATTGTTACTAAACGAAATAGGCCTGTTTTTCACTTAAAAGTGCCGATAACAATATTGTAATAAATGGCTATAACTTGCATGGGGAATGTTATATGTAAACAAAATTATGTTTGGAAGTGTAAAACACCCAAAACACCCAACAGACCAACTTTCTAAAGAAAAATATCCAAACTTTAGAAGTTTCTGTTTGAGTACACAGTAAAAAACAACCAATTGTTGCTTGCGTTTTTCCTTTAAATTCTGTAATTTAATTCATTCTTAGAGAAAACAAAAGGAAAATTGGGACTTTAAATTAGTTATACTTAAACTTCAAGTTTTTTCTGTTTATAATGATATATGGCACTTGATGCTGACTGCTAGAATAGGTCTGAAAAACAAAGAAACGTGCAGGTGTGTCAGGCGCCCCAAAAATGTTCTAGGTCTTTAAGGGTTAATAATATTTTTAAAAGATGAGAAATATGGTTGGGTTTTTTTATATATATATATATAATATGTTTTTTTTTTTTTAGCCCACAGTGTGTATAGGAAGTAATCAGCAGAAGTCTGTATGTACTGTAGTTCCTTCTCCCTTTTTTGCATTCTTGGACTTTCTTTTCCGTTTTATCTCTCTCCCTCCTGGTCCCTGAGAGGTAATTTTTAATTAAAGGTGTGTGTGTGTGTGTGTGTGTGTGTGGTTCTATACAGAACCAGGCCTGCTCCCTCAGCCAGGGTTAGGCCATCAGTAATTACCCTGCTCATTAACACAAAGGGGAAAGCAGACAGGCCTGACTTCTCACACTAGGTCCCTCTGCGGATGAGGGAGCCAAAGCTCTTGGGGTGGACTGAGTTAGGAGTCTGTTACGCAGTAGTCGTGCTAAGTAAAGAAGGTAAAAGGATCTTCTCCAGCCCTAGAGAGCGCGAGGTAGGTGCCTGGGAAGGCGTAGCGCACTATTATACTTGATTAGTTGGCTTTATCGAGATCCTTTTTGAGAAATGATTGCTGTGACTCACAGAGGTCAACTCAAGTTGAGTGCTTGCCTAGCCTTTATCAGCACAAAGCACACAACGGCAAGAAACAAGTTTAGAAAGTACACTGAAAGTGCATTTAGAAAGCTGTGAGCAAAGGTTGTTGTTTTCTTTAACCTATTTGAGAAAAACGTAACATTTCTTGTTTTGCAGTACAGGCCACCGAGGTCAGTTCAACATTTGAAAGTGTGGGCTGTAGAGGTCCAGGCACCTGAATGGCTTCAAGGCACGCACAGACATTTGAGATGCTTTGAAACAGGGTCCAAAATCAACTTTTTGCCATAAGTGTCATTGAGGGTTCAATTTAGATATGCCAGTAATAAATAGTTGAATATATAAAATATATAAATATGCATTTTATAAATGTAAATAATAATCAAGCTGTGAAACATATAATTTTTATGCATGTAATATATACTGTATGAAGTAGCCTAATGCTGAAGTTTCACATTTTAAAAATATATAATATACTACCATTCAAATGTTTGAATGGGTTGTGGGTAAAAATGTTAAAATAAAATAAAACAAATTAAATATAAAGTAGAAAATATTACAAGTTTAATTAATATTAAAGTAAAAATTATGAAATAATATTACAATTTTATATGACTATTTTCTATTTGAATATATTTTGAAATGCAATTTATTCCTGTAATGTCAAAACTGAATTTTCAGCATCATTACTCCAGTCTCGTGTGTCACATGATCCTTCCGAAATCATGCTAATATGCTGATTTGCTGCTCAAGAGACATTTCGTATTATTATCAAAGCTGAAAACAGTTGTGCTGCTTAATATTTCGAAAAACTGTTTTTCAGGATTCTTTGAATAGAAAGTTCAAAAGAACATTTGAAATCATTCAAATAAAAATATTTTGAAACATTATAAACATCTTTACTGGCTCTTTTGATTTTTATTTAATTTTTTTTGTAATGCATCTTTGCTGAATAAAGAATTCATTTCTTTTAAAAAATAAAAATCTCACTGACCTGAAACTTTTGAGTGAGTGAGTGAGTGAGTGTGTGTGTGTGTGTGTGTGTGTGTGTGTGTGTGTGTGTGTGAGTGTGTGTGAGTGTGTGTGCTATAACACATATTTTAGATATTATATTGCAATTATATATTATATTATTATATATTTTATATTATTGTATAGATTTTATATGTTGCAATTCTACAAATATTTTGGTTGCAATTTTTTACTTTACTTTTTAGGGTTAATTTGGACTCTGGTTCAGGGCATTTGAGGTTGAAAAACATAGATTTATTAGGGTGCCTCTTGGCCTGTAACAGCTGTGTGGTTTTGTGTGTGTGTGTGTGTGTGTGTGTGTGTGTGTGTGTGTGTGTGTGTGTGTGTGTGTGTGTGGACCAGTAGCCCGCTGTGTTGTGTAGCCCCCATGTCACACCCCATTTGGAGAGCAGAGGTCTGCATCTGGGTGAGCTTTTCCAGGCGTGAGCTACGGGCATCTGACAGCACCCCTGTCCTCTCCTCCCCTCCCCTCTCAGCTGATTTGATTAGGCCACTGTCTCCCTGTGCCTGTAATTGCATTTGCCTGTTGCTGTGTGTTTAAGAATAGCCTCGGTCCCTGTAGCCCTCCCCTCCTGATTTCCCAGCTGCCTCGGGGAGCGCTCGGGATAACAAGTCGTCATGACAACCCCACTCACGTTGTGGAGCTGCGCTGCACTCACTGACTTTGCATTTTCTGTCCAGGGTGATTTTTTATATATAATTATTAAATAATTGTATTAATATAGCCTATAAATAAAACTGGAAGTTTTCAAATTTGAAGAATTAAAGAAAGAAAATTGCGATTAAAGAAGAAATATTTAAATATATTTATATATATAAAATATTAATGTCCTAATCAAATCATTTTTTGACATTGATCTTTATTTGTACAGATAAGTAGATTGTTATTCAGGTTTTTTTTAAATATACTGTTAAGAAACATGCCTTATTATTATCAGTGTTAAAAACACTTATGCTGCTTAATATTTTTGTATTTTTCAGGATTCTTTGATGAATAAAAGCTTCAGATAAACAGCATTTATTAGAAATAGAATTATAAGTGTTATCATTATAAATATTTTTCGATCAATCTAATTCTTCTTTGCAAAATAATATATATATATATATATATATATATATATATATATATATATATATATACACACACACACATATAATTTGATATATAGATATATACTGTATATAATTTAATGCATAGATGTTTATGTAATATATATATATATATATATATATATATATATATATATATATATATATATATGTATATATATTTGTTCATGTAATATTTTAATATATTTGAGAATTATATATGTCAATATATGTATACACCATCTGCTCATCTGTACCAAATGTTCACTTAAGTAATATACTAAAATAATAAAATTATTGAAATTATATTAAATATTAGTATTTATATTTATTAATAATAAATGTCTATATTAATTAATTCCTATAATTAGTATCTATATTTAGTAATTCTTAAATAATATGTTTATGTATTTTTTAAATATACTATATATATATATAATTTGTTAAGACACAGTCTGTTCATCTCTACAAAATGATTAACGCGATAAGAAATATACTAAAATAACAAAATTATTGAAATTATATTTACTATTGATATCTATATTTAGTAATAATGTATTATTTTATTTAATGTAGTAAATAATATAACAAAATATCAAATGTGCAATTAATAATTAATTTTATGTAGTCCAATGTAAATTTTAGATTTTCCCAGAATTCATTTAGATGGAAGAGCACAGCTAAAAAGAGTTCATTCCTTCCGGTTTGTGGGTAGATTTTGTGTAATGTGCCTTGCTAGAGAGAATGATATTTCTGCCCATTTGTGTCACCCCATTTTTGTCACCCCTTCTGTTACGTCATGCTTCTAAACAGCCTTATCATCTTTACGGTCGGTTCAAGGCCCGTCCTGCTGATGACATGTGGCGTCCCGGTGTTTTATATCAGCGCAGACAGCGGCGGCCCACTGCAGTGCAGTACGCTGGCCCTGTACGGCCTCTCCCAGTGGCTAATAACCACATCCCTGTGATCTTTTACAAGAGCCTGGCCCGGGATAAATCATTAAGTACGAGCTGTCCTCTAATCGCTAAATTACCCACCAAAGGCGGGCATTCACCGGAGCCCAGGCCCAGAAAGAACAGCATATACCCTGCCAAACCGTCACTAGCTGCTATTAGATGCTTATAAATTGTAGTGAGCAGATGGGTCAAGGTTCTGATTTGGTCATGACCCATGCTAATAAATCTATATGATATAAGCTGAGGAAAGCTTGTGCAGACACAAACCTTTCTCTCCCGGAGTCCCACTGTAGTGTAACCATCCCAAGAGTCTTTGCTTTTGGATACGACATATGGATAGAGAAGAAAACTGGACAAAGATGGGGGAATCAGTAAATCAATACGTTTTGCACCGCTAAGCTGCATGAACGCATGCACATGTGCGCACACACTGAGACACAGGAAAGAGTTGCACTTACCAAAAGACATTTTATTGTTTTAGAGGGTGTGTGGGATTTTTCTTTCTTTCTATTACTGGTTTTGGATCATTAAGCTATTGATTTTTGTTTGGCCGTGTAAGTGGTTTGCCAGGTCCCTGCAGGGAGAGCCAGGCAGGACTTTTTCTGGTTGTGACAGACAGTCCAATCCTTCCCTGGGCCACACTGCGCTCCAGGCCTGCCGAGAAAGAGAGGAACCTCAGAGAGAGAGAGAGAGAGAGACGATGGATCAGGGAGAAGTTTGCTCAGGTTATGAAAAAGTTAGGGAGTCAGAAATCAATCAGCAAACAATGGCTGTGTTTACTAACTGAAACTGTGTTCTGTCTTTGAGTTTGAGGTACATTTTTGTTTCATGACCACATAAAGTTGCATTCAGGTGGCATCCAGTTGTCGTCTTAATTACTGTTATTTTGTATTTTAGATTAAAATTTACTACTAAGATTTGTCAAACCAACTCAATAATGAGTCAAACTTGAGATATAGGCTGGATTCCGAATAGCATACTAACATACTACTCATATTATTTTCATATTATCTAGAATCACTGCTATGATTGTATGTTTATGAATCGCATAAGACATAAAAGGTTACTTGGAGCACATTGCATTGTGGAAAATATAGGCAAGTATAATTGCCAATATTCCATGCTTACTCACTGTATACTGCAGAAATAAGAAGATCTACATGTTAGTATTGTGTTCTGATAGATTGAAGAAGGAATTCTGCATACATTGAATGAATGCATGAGTTGGTACACCAAAAAAAAAAGAGAAGAAAAAGAAAAGAAATTCAGTCAATAATAGGTGATCTTACTTAAGATACTCTATGCACATAGTTATTTTAAAAAAAGTACAAATTTGTGTAAATTGTAAGAAAATAAATAAATAAATAAACTTCCATAATTTCCTACATTCTGTGTACATTAAAATTGGTCAATATTTTTTATTTAGGGTCAGAATTTTTTGGTTTGGTTTGGATTTATTTATTTATTTATTTTCTTAAAATAATTACATTTATTTTTTTTTATTTTATACTTGCTAGATACTTGCTTTTACGCTTTATTTCATATTTGCTATAAATGTATAAATGCTTTTTTTATTACTTTTTTTCTGTATAAAAAATAAAATTTGGTTGAAATGATACAGCTTTTGCTGGAAATCATCTGTATGGCATACGATGCAAGATATATAGTTTTCAATACATTCTAACTGGTGATTCCAAATCACTTTGGCTAATATGAGTCCATATTCTTTCATGCCAACAAAGATATTATAAACTGGTGCAGTAATTGATTGTTTTCTTTCTTTCTTTTTTCTGGATGGTTGAATTGTTCCTAAAACCATTCTTACATAATTTGATTGTGATAATTTATGTAAGAATGTTTTACAAACAAATTACTTAAATTTATTCTGTACATGTTTCATGAATTGAGGCCTTTAGCCTGAACGATCTGAGAGTTTAGTTTGAGCAGACATCTTTGGGACCACTTGAAGTGTGCTGCTTTTTCATGGCAAGAGTCCATAGCATTTATCATTCATAATTTGTTTTGCACATTCAGTGCAAATTATTTTTATCATGCCTCCAAGTACAGTGTAATGTTAAAACATAATTTTTAGACTTTTTGTTGCCAGGCCAACAGTCACCAGAAACGACTTTCTGCAACATTCATTTCAAAGCCAGTGTAGTTGAGATCCTGTAGATTCTGCCACTGTACGCAACTGCGCCGCATTGTCGAGCACTAATGTTCTTTGTCCTGACAATAAAAAGCAGCTTCTGAGATTTCTGCCCCATCTCCATCCCCTAATGCAGGAGACTCTGTTTTGACCCAGGCCTTCATTAGACATTCACGGACACAATTTGGTTGAAATTTTTTGCATTAATAATGAAAGCAATATTCCCGCTGCACGGGGCCGGGGCTGGTGGTCTTGGCTGCTCTCCCGACTGCACAGAGGGTGTCTACAAATAAAAAGAGTAAAGTAAAGTAAATTAAGGAGAAAGAGGAGCTCCTGTGCTGCTCTTAGGCCCTGTGGGGAGAGGACACTATTTCATTTCTCTTCATAGAGCAGAAATATGAAACAGTGTTTTCTTTCAGCTGTCACCATCCCTCTCTTTTTCTCTCTTTCTTGTTCTCTCTCTCATCACCCCTCCCTCTTTGAGGAGCATGTTTTAAATTATTAAAGATTTGAATCATTGTTCTAAAATGCTACAGACAGGCTGGCAGGGGGCAAAGGGAGGTGCGATTGGTGGAGGGAGGTCGTTTCGGGGGTTGGCAGGGGGTCTGTGGAAGCAGGAGCGATTATGTTTTAGAAAGTGCTTGAAGTGACTGCTGCTCTTTGCTGTCCTTGCCACTCTGAGGGTGAATGAGTTTTTTACTCCATACTTCTTGCATTAGATTATGTGTGTTTGTGTGTGTGCGTTTGTGTGTGTGTGTGTGTGTGTGTGTGTGTGTGTGTGTGTGTGTGTGTGTGTGTGTGTGTGTGTGTGTGTGTGTGTGTGTGTGTGTGTGTGTGTGTGGAGTCTCTCGTCTGGTCCACATTGCAGCTTATTCAGGCCAAGAACTGCCAAATTAAACAGAAAGCCTTTAGACCGTATAAAACAACTCATTTTCAACCAGAGGTTTGAGGCGGTTTTCTTTTGTTATTAATTAATACTTTTTTCAGCAGGGACACATTAAATTGATCAAATATAACCATAAAGACATTTATAATGTAACAAAATATTTTTGTTTTAAATCAGTTCTGTTCTTTTCAACTTTCTACAACTAACAAATGTACTAGAAACATACAGCTTTAATCAAACTTCATAAAGTTATTTTGCTGAAAAAAGAATGGTATATGATTAGTATATATAATTTTAACACATCCTTGCTTATTTTTGCAAATTTGACAAAAACTATCTTGATTACATTCTAATATGGACATTTCTTATTATTATCAATGTTGAAAACAGTTGCTTAATATTTTTGTGAAAACTGTGCTACTTTTTTTCAGGACAGAGTAAAAAGTTCGAAGAACAGCATTTATTTGAAATAAAAATCTTTTGTATAAATATTCACTGTCTTTATTGATCATTTAATGTTTATTTGATGAATTAAACTATTTATTCCTTTCAAAAAATAATTAACGAGATAATTGTAAATGTTCAATGTTTTCTCCTTTTTTGTGTGTGAAAGGCATCAAACGATCAGTGAACTACCTGTGGCTGAGACTAGTGTGTTACATAAATTATGTTTCTGTCATTGCCATGACATTTATTTCATTTAGGTCATTATATATTTTAATTGCCTTTTCCAAAGCCCATAGAGCACATTACTAAGCAGACAATTCTCTCGTTCAGCCAAAGGCCGGTTTATTGTTCCTGCTGGACCGCGAGAGACTTTTAGAGACTTTGGCACACTGTGTTTTAACGATATTGTCTGTAAATCAATACCTCACTTCATGCAAATTCCTAACTCCCACAGTTCCTTTGTCCCTGATTGCAGCTGAAACATTTCTGGTTCCTGGTTCTCCAGGGGATTTGAGTTCAATAGTCTGGTGCTGATTTGAAAAAGGTTTTAATCAATGCCGAGGATTAAATTGGGAATCTATCCGTTTCACTTCTCTTTTGGCAGGTCTTCCTGCTGTCACACTTAAAGCCTCAGAGTGTGTCGCCTTCGCTACCGAGAATCCTCAGAGGTGCTAATAAGATTAGCTTCGCTAGGTGTACACACATGCAAACATCTGTGATCATGGGAAGAGGACGGATGTTGCAAACCCTCGGAGACTGAATCAAAATAACCCAGCTGTGCTCGCTGCTCATCTTGAAGGGCTCTGCTGACCTTTTCTGAGGAATATCGCCACTCTGGTGTTAGTCACATGAATGAAAGCCATGTGTGTGTGTGTGTGCGTGTGTGTGTTTAGAGGAGCTGGTGGGTGCTTGGCTGATTCAGTCAGAGAAAGAGATAGCAACTGCCTTCATTGGAAAGCAATAGTCTAATAATGTACATGTGAGTTTATTGAGTTTATTGTTAAGGAGCGGATGGGGGCACATCTGCACAAGAGTCTATTCTAATGAGCGCAGATGGAGTCTGCGATTCCGAGAGTGAGCATGTGACGTCAGTTGGCCGCCACACACACACACACAAACACACACACGGCTGGTGCGATCTGTGTTTCCAGCCAGCATTCGCTATCCAATCTGTCACTTTTAAATAACTACTACAATATAATGAATTCTGTGATTTGTACCATTTCTAAGTTTGGTGTCGGAAAGATTTTGAAGTCTCTTATGCTCAAAAACGTTTATTTGATTAAAAAAAAATACAGTATATACAGTAATTTTGTCGGTTTTATTGTATTTTATTTCAAATGTAATATTCTTGTGATGGCAAAATAGAATTTCCGGCAGTCTTCAGTGTCACATGATCCATAGAAATCATTCTAATATGCTGATTTGTTGCAACATCTCTAATTATTATCAATATTGAAAACAGATGTGCTGCTTAATATCTTTGTGGAAATTGTGATACATTTTTCACATTTCTAAAAGAAATAGACATTTCAAATAAACAGAACTTCAAACTTTTGGAACATTACAAATGTCTTTACTATAACTTTTGATCAATTTAATGCATCCTTGCTGAAAGTATTCATTTTTTTCACACACATTTGAAAAATAGTCATATTTTGTTAGAGTGCATGTATACTTTTTGTACTTGTTGATTCTTTTTGACCGATTCATTAAAAAGATTCTGCTCATTGGAGTCATTTGTTCATGAATCAGACCATAGTTGTAATTCTGGAAGTTTGTTGTTATGTGCAGCCAGAGAGGGTGAAAAGAATAAAGATTTCTATTCTATTTGTTGTTTTGCTATTATTTCGTGATGCCTAAACTTTCTCTCTAATCATATTTAATTCAGCAAGCTCACAACTCAGCAATAATATAAGGCAAAAGTTCACTAAAGCACTAGCTTTCCTTGGCACATTATGACAGTTGCAATAATGTCTGATTCAAATCATCATCCCAGTGAAAGCTTTTGTCATTTTATGATGCTTTTTTCATCTTTTTTGAAGTTTGAAAGTTTCAGTTGCCATTTATTTGAATAATATGGAAAACATGGAGCAGTGTTCCACATAAGATACAAAGTCATACAGGTTTGAAACAACATGAACATAAGACATAATTTATGATTTTTCAGTAAACTGTGCTTTTAATCAAGTTATTAGGTGTCTGATGCAAGACCTTCAAGGACAAATGATTGTGTGTGATCTGGAGGTTATCTGTGAGTGTGTGTGTGTTTTCATGTCTGGGCATGCCAGGATGTTGAAGGGGCATGTTTTGTTGTTGTGTGTATTTGTTGGTGTGGGCGATCTTCTGTTCCAGCCTGTGTGTTTAAGTCCATTTAAAACGAGGCAGTTCTTTGCTTTAATGATTGCTTACTACTGTAAGAGCGCTAAATAGTCCCTGAGGACTGGGTTTGCTGTGGCCTCTCTCTCGGAAAAAGGCTTATGCGTCACACGTGGTACAGGGAGAGAAGAGGTGGCTTCTAATAGCCTGACACCTTCCTACCCAAAACTGTCGACATCTATCACATTTGCAGTCATTTGTGCCACGATTCTTGCACTTTCCCATTCTTTTCCACACCTCTGTTTCTACTTGTTTGACTGTTTTTGAAAGTGTGGAGAGAGAGAATACAAGGTCAGATGGATGCTTTCACCCCATCCCAACCTCTCACATCCCTTTACGGCATGATTTGATGGGTCACATGGTCCACTTTTGACCCATTTATGTCTAATGGTAGAAGTGTGCAAGTCGCTGGTCATAAGTGGTTAGAGTGGGCTGGGTCAGTTTCACTTAACCTTGGCCATGGTCACAAAAGCAAACCAGTATCATAAGTGTTACTGTAATTTCTTTATAATTTTTTTTTTTTGCATTATTGTATTTTATTTCTTTATGTACTTGTCAAATGACCTCTAAATTGCATATTTTATTTTATTTTATTTTAATTTTACATTATTTTTACATTGTTTGTTGCTACATTGAAATTTGTATTTTATTTTTTATTTTATTTGCTCTTTAAATGACCTCTACATTGCATAATTTTTTATTTTATTTATTTTTACATTTTACATTCAGATTTGCAAATGTCATTTTATTTGATTGATTCTGGACTTCTGCATTCCAAATTGTGTAAAGGAAATTGAGGAAAGGAAATTGACAAGAGTAAAATTAAATTCAGAAACTTCGGGAACTATATGCAAACTTTTGTTGCCCACACAATATGTCGGACCCAGTAAAAACCAAATATTTTTCCACTAGTCTATCTGTGCATTTGATTTCATATTGAAGAAGGTGGCAGAAAAGAGTCAAAAGAGTGCTTAGAATGAGAAAGGAAAAGTGTATAAAGTGAGACACCACAAGAGCCCTAATAGTATGAAGCTCATAAATAATCTCTAAGCAGTTACACAAGTCCACTTAGAGCGTCACTTTTGTGTCTTGGTAGTGAGAGGAGAAAAAGAAAGGGGGAAATGCAGAAAAAAGGAGGAGGAGAGATAGAGAGTCCCCAATTTGACAGCTTTTGGGCTTGTTTTTCATTTTTTATTCATTAGATAAGTAAAAGCAAATACAAGGAAGGCAAGGGGGTGTTGTGCGGTGATTTATGTTTACTTCTCTGAGAGAATGCAGGATTTATTTGCAACCAAGACTTTACGCTCCACACACCGCAACGCTTTGCATTACTGAGAGTGAGCAACAGAGAGAGAGAACGAGGAAGTGTAATGTAATAAAGAGGGACATATTCCTTCTTTTCTCTACGTCTGTCTCTTTCCCCCGTGTTGTCAAATAAATGTTCTCTTTTTATCGTCACTATCATAATGACCGGAGGCAGCTTATTGCAGCTGTTTATTGCTTTCATATGTGTAATTATGCAGTGATGGGAGAGAGAGTGTGTGTTTGTGATGTGTAATCTGCCTCTCTAATGGATTAGGCCCAACTTTAATGAGCTCATCACACACACACACACACACACACACACACACACACTTGGAGAAACACTTGGATCAGAAGAGAGAAAGCGAGAGGTTGGGACTGGTACTAAAAAAGTTGAACGTATATATTTTGTACAGTTGATTATCTGTTGCTAATATGTCTATTATTCACATATTGGTCAGTGAAAAATCAAAATAATTGATTATCTGTTTAATTGTGTGTAATTAGGAGTGAAAAATAAATAAGCTTAAGTTAAATGATTCCTATATGTTTTTGTTGCCAATGTTGAATGCCATGCTAAACTTTTGCTCACTAATCTGTTTTGATAGCATCAGTAATACATTAGGTTAAGGTCTGTAACATCGAAAACCAAGTGTTTCTAAGTCGAGTTTATATATTATCATGTCACAAGATACAAATCAAATAGCCATTATTCACTTTCACACAGCCTCACAGGCAAAGGTGAAAGATCTCTCGTTTCAAATCCAGTTTCAGCTTTATTCCCATTAGAGTGTGTTTCACCTCAAGTTCCTGTTGCACTTTATAAATAGTCAAAATAAAACTCTATTAGTTTACTGAGGATTATAAAGCTTATGTAACACAAGAAACTTCCAGAAAAAAATCCAAAATTAATTTACTTAAATACAGCACATTCATTAACATAAAAATAATATGAAAAATAAAATGTAATGCCATTACTGTCTAGATAATGTCCCTGGTTTTACTGTACATGATTCATCAGTGCATGTTTAAAAAAAAAATCATAACCTTTTCTGCTGATGAAACCAAGCCCTCATGAGCGAGGATAAATAATATTAAAAGAACAGTCTGCTCTCTCTCCCTATCCAAGATGTAGATGAGTTTGTTTCTTCATCAGAACAGAAATTTAGTATCACTTGCTCACCAAGTGGATCCTCTGCAGTGAATGGGTGCCGTCAGAATGAGAGTCCAAACAGCTGATAGAAACATCACAATAATCCACGACTACAGTTGATCAGTTAACAACATGTGAAGCAAACAGCTGCGTGTAATAAATTCAACATCAAGAAGTTTTGAAACTGTTGCTTTCGGCTAAAATATGAGTCCTATTTCCATAATATTGCTTTCTCCAGATATAAGTCATCTTATCTAAATCAGGAGATAAATGTGCACAGATCAAGCACCATTTACAAGTGGAAAGAATCCAAATGTTTTTGTATTTGTTTCTTACAGAGATGCAGCTTTTGCTTCACAAGATGTTAATTGTGGATTAATAAAGTTAATGGTTAATTAATAAACGTTACTAATTGATGGACTGGATTATTGTGGTGTTTTTATCAGCTGTTTGGACCCTCATTCTGATGGCACCCATTTAGAATCCATTGGTTAGCAAGTGATGTAATGCTAAATTTTTCAAAATCTGTTGGGGTGAAGAAACTGAAGAAACTCATTAACATCTTATATGGCCTGAGGGTGAGTACATTTTAAGCAAATTTTAATTTTTTGGGTGAACTGTTCCTTTAACCAGTAATGTCAGATTTCATGATCCAGTCAAATCCTGACGCATACATTATTTCCCAGCAAATATTCTGTGAAAAGTCCTTTTATAGAAATTAAATGAGTTGTGAATGCTGTTTTGTGTCATTTTTAATCGCATTCAAACTGAAAGGAAAAAAATTGATGCAGATACTGACAAGAAATGCACTGAGAAACAGAACTAAACAGATCAGAGAAAAACCATGAATGTCAATATTTCACAGGCAGATGGCAGATTCATGTCTTTATGGGTTCGATTAGCTGATGTCTTTCATTGCGTGACATTACATTTAAGTTCCTAGTAGTCTTTTTCACAATAAAGTGCACAAATCACATTGCTGGCAAAAAAAATAGTCTCTCTGCTTAATTACCCAGGTGCTTCCGAATGCACCTGTTATGGCAGAGTTTCTGTGCAGATTGAAATCACACCAGGTCGGGTCCTGAAGGAGCACTTTCCTGTCCCCCTCTCTGGTAAAGTTGTCTCATTTTCATTTGACTCAATTTATAGACGTGCCTCCAAAGCCATGCGATATTTTACACTCCTGGATCATTAAATGAAACCCTTCGGAAGCTCTCGAGGTGCAAAGCACTTTTGCGGGAGGTGTAAAATGCGCAGGGTTTTTACGGGAGTCCCGGGCGCCGGGAGAGGAGGAGGACGGTGGCAGGGGTTTAAAGAGGCAGCCATCCGTGTCGTTTGGGAAGGTTACAAGGAGCCACGGGACTCCGGTGCTTTAAAGACTTACCTCAGGACATGCTGCAGTGTGTGAGAGAGAGAGGGAAGGAAAATGAGTGTGAGTTATAGGCACTGTGGTGGTTTAATAATTCAGTGAAATCCAAATTTTAGCAAATGCCCCTGGTGCTCTGGGTAAAATAAGGCTATGCTGAATGGGAAGGAGGAACTTTAAAAAGCAGAAGCAGGAAGTAACATTTGAAGAGTGCCAAGTGGAAATTGTGCTCGAGTAGAGGTCGCTGGGTTGCCGTGCATGTTCCCACCAGATTACTACCCTCATTCAAGATGTGTGACACACACTAATCATTTAAATTGTGTGTGTTAGGAGGTGTTAAAACTGCACTTATGTGCTATGTAAAGACAGGTTTGCTATATATACATGATTAATATAATGTTTAATAGAAAAGAATGAAATATATTTATTTCTAAACAGTTATTTGTGGCATTCTGTTTTCATTATTTAACTATTTATATATGTTATTTCTGTTTGTTATTATTGTATAATTGTATAGTTTTTAAATTTAATCAAAAAAAATAAGAACCATATATATTTTTATACAATAATTTGATGTAATGTAATGTAATGTACTTCATTTAATAAATTCAAATGAATGCATGTGTGTGTATCATAATTTGATTTTAAATGTCAAAATGTCTCAAAATATCTTTATCACACATATATTTATATAATATATAAACAATAATCAATATATAGCATATATTTTTATACAGTCATTTTTGATATGTGTATTTATTTAATATAGGCCTAATGTAATAATGTAAATATATGTTAATGTATATGTAATTATTACATAATGTCATAACTTAATTTTTAATATCATAAAATTTTAAATGTCTCAATCTCATTCAAAATGTCTATATCATGTTTAAATGTCATTTAAATCTCACAAAATCTTAAAATTGTCAGTACATTTATTCACTTCTATCCAAAGCAACTTTCCCCCAAAATGAAGAGTTTGTCATTATTTACTCACTTTATTCACTCGCTTTTAGAGCATTGCTGGTAGCTATTGACTTCCATAGTATTTTTTCCATGCTTTTGAAGTCAGTGGCTACCAGAAAATGTTTGGTGACCCACATTATTAAAACAAGAAAATTATTTTGTGTTCAGCAGAAAAAAGAAACTCATGCAAGTTTGAAACAACTTGAAGAATTTTCATTTTTGAAGAATTGTTATTTTAAGGTTTATATGATTTTCAGTGTGGTCTCAGATTTTTGGACCCTAGTGTTTTAAAAGCCTTGTCATTGGTAGAGAGCTCTGCTACTCTACAGTGTACTCTCTGCTTGTTTGTCGGTCAGGAAAACACAAGACTGTAGATTTATAATTTATCTTTATGTTTTTATTTAGTATTTGTTTGCTGGCTCTCGTGTCTTGAATGACTCTCAATGCAATCTGAGCTCGGCACAACAAAGGCAGGGTAGCTCATCCTTCAAGAATTACCTCCTCCTCCACAAACCCTGAAAGAGCACGCTCATCCCTTTGTGAAAAAAAAAAAATAATATTATTCCTACTACTATAATAAACTAACAATTAATTTTTTTCTGCCTTAGTTTGTAGAAAAGTTTGCTCCCTGCTCTTGCTACGTGACTGCAATTCAAAGCCTCACTGTAACAGTATTTTAAAGACAGCCCAGCCGTTTGTATTTGAATATAAAGGCTGTGATATTCATCATACTTATTTTTCCCTGGGAGAGCAGAGGAAAAAGTGATAGATTATTCATTGCATGCTTTCCATTTATCAAAACAGAGCAAGAAAGGGTCACATACTGTAGGATATTTTACATAACTAAATTTGGTTTTGCTATTTTGACATCGCTTACCAGTTACTTTGTAGGATCAGTTGCAAGCTTCATAAACACTAGCCTTAAAGGAATAGCTCAGCTAAAAAATGGAATTCTGTCATCATTTATTCACCCTCATGTTGTTCCAAATCTTTTCTGGAGTGCTTTAGAATGGGCTAACAGGAGGAAAAAAGAACCCCATGGTGGAAGACACTCCCTCAGCGCGTACGTTTCTGTGGCCGTTTAGCCCGGCTTGTGTGTGTGTTTGTGTGTGTGCCAGCATGCCAGAGAGTTACATCACCATAAGGCCATGCCATGCTGTGGCTCAGTGGCGGAGATATGGATGGCGGGGCCTGTACAGATGGAGACAGAAGGTTTCTGGTGTGGTGAGGGTGTGACTGTGAGGCAAAGAGACAGAAAAGTATGTTTTTGTGGTAATATATTTATATGGAAGGGTAAATTTGTATGGATTTGAGTGGATTTGCACACTCGTTTTTGTCCGTGTCTACCCGTACATGTGCAGAAGGCCATTTCTGCTTCTACTACTTTTCTGTTCCTTTGTGTAAAAGGTTTTGCCCTCTCAGAATGTGTGATGTGGAGCTCGGGAAGGCTAAAAATTGGTCTGCTCAATGCTGCCATCTAGAGGTAGCAGATGAAAGTCCTCTAGGGGCCTCTGAAATCACAATTTGGAAGTAATGTGGAAGCCTGTGGCGCAACACAGTGACAAATGTCTCCAAATGCCACATTATGTTTCATTCAGCTCAGTTATATGACATGCCATCACATTCAGTTTTAACATGCGTACTGAGGGTGCACTAGATCTCATTCCACATGTACCTGTCAGATTCACCCTGGGAATGTGAGCGCGTTTCATGCATGTCCTCCTGTCGGGATGCATAAAAGCTATGTGTGAGAGAAACACTCTCTAAATATTAATATCTAAATAGTTTTAGAGAACTATTTTTTATTTTGATTATCATGGCAATGTATGTTTGTTATTTTTTTACATTTTTGAAAGAATTTCAATGATTAAGTTTTTAAAATCACACATATTAGTAATATTTTAATAATATTTAATTTAAAAAATCTAAATAATATTTAGGCTTTTTTAGTGTATACAGGAATTTCGATGACTTTATGCGTATTTAAAAATCCGCATTAATTTTGTCTTTAATCACTTACCCCCATGTTGTTCCAAACCCGTAAAAGCTCTGTAAGATATTTTGGATGAAAACCAGGAGGTCTGTGACTTTCCCATAGACTTCCAAGTAAATAACAGTGTCAAGGTCCCTGAAAGGTATGAAAGTTGTTGTCAGAATACTCCATCTACCATCAGACATGCAATCTGGGTTATATGAAGCAACGGGAACACTTTTTGTAAGCGAAGAAAACAAAAATAACGACTTTATTCAACAATTCCTTTGTCAACGGTCTCCTCTGTGTCTCTCCATATCAATGTATGCTGCGTATGCTCAAATAGTAGTCTCAAGCCTCCTGGTTTTTATCCCAAATATCTTAAATTGTGTTCCGAAGACGAACGGAGCTTTTACGGGTTTGGAATGACATTGGAGTAAGTGATTAATGACAATTTTACCTCCCGCAAAAGTATCCCTTTAATAATATATATATATATATATATATATATATATATATATATATATAAATAGAAACAGCTTAATTAATTTAAAATTAACATTTTTAAGCTTTTTAATTTATAAAAAGATTTTCACTGACTATAAAATTAATCACACAAAATAATATTTTTTAAAAGAATAAGTTTATGATTAATTTTAAATGAATATATTTAAGCATTTTTTTTTACAAATTCTTTCATTTTTAGAGAATTTTGATGACCACAATGGGATGTAAAATTTAACAAAAAGTTCTATTTTTAATAGAATAAATTTATAGTTCATTTGTAATTTAAACTCACAAGACACTTACTAGGAGATTTGTGTGAGTGTGCACTAGATATCATTCCACATGTACCTATCAGATTCACCCTGCAATGTGAGTTAATTTCATGCATGTCCCTCTGTCAGGATGCATAAAAGCCATGAGTGTGTGAGAAATGCTCTTGTACGAGTGTGTCTCTCTCATGGGGGGATAGATTCTGGTTGGGGGAACACAATTAGCACACATAGCAGAGTCCATTTGTGCCATTGGGAGGGAAACATTAAAATGTATGTGAGTAGAGGCCTGCTGGGATACAAAGGCTGTGAGTGTGTGTGTGTGTGTGTGTGTGTGTGTGTGTGTGTGTGTGTGTGTGTGTGTGTGTGTGTGTGTGTGTGTGTGTGTGTGTGTGTGTGTGTGTGTGTGTGTGTGTGTGTGTGTGGCTGTGACCTTGCTCTGCTCCCCGATCTATGTCCAGATCTACCTCTCTTTCTCCATTGCTCTCTCTCTCTCTTTTCACTATTCCCTCCTCCCTCACTGTCAGCAGCCATGGTAAAATAAATAATGCATCAAGACACATTAAAAACTTTAGCTGGGCTTTACTGCCAATAAAAGAGGAGGATGCTGGGGATGGAGAAAAATAAGGAGTGAGTGATCAGGTCTGAAAAAGAAGTGAACTTTATGAAGTAAGAAACCTCAGAGGTGTTGGTCTGGACCGGAGCCAGGATGCCACAGGTGTGCTGACCAGGTGCACTGTGGGTATTTTTCTGTCGTAAATGAGTCACTGTGAGTCCAGTAAAATATGCAGTTGGAAGATGACTTTAATAAACATAATTAGTGGTTTATTGGCATTGCAGGGTATTTAATTAGTTTATCGTTATTATGCATAAACAAGCACGAGCACAGAAATGCACACGCAAACTTTTATACTCTCATTCAGAGGTTTGTTATAACAAAGTCATTTAAAGAAAATACTTTATTCAGCAAGGCCACATTAAATTGATTAGAAGTGACAGTAAAGACATTTATGATGTTAAAAAAGATTTCTATTTCTTATAAATGCTGTTCTTCTGAACTTTCTATTCATCACAAAATCCTGAAAAAAGGCATAACTTTTTTCCCACACAAATAGAGCAGCATAACTCTTTTCAACATTGATGATAAGAAATGTTTCTTGAGCAGCAATTAGAATGATATCTGAAGGATCATGTGACCCTGAAGACTGGAGTAATGACACAAATAAAATAAATTACATTCTAAAATATATTCAAATAGAAAACTGTTCTTTTAAATTGTAATAATATTTACTCTTTCTGTTGTATTTTTGATCAAACAAATTCAGATTTGGTGAGCATAAAATGCTTCTTCTAAACCATTAAAAAATCTTACAAACCCTTAACTTTTGAACAATAGTGCAAGTTTTCAATAAAATATTATTTTATGAAGCATTAAACATTAAAACATCTGCAGCATTTCATAATTGCCATTGTATTACTATAACCAGTTGTTTAATATTTTAAGAGTTATTTTTCTGCTTATTGTTACAGAATGCTGGCATTTAATCATGTAGAGTAACATATTTATTAACTTAGCAGATGCTAAATTTTGTCCAAATTAAATAAAAAATGAGTGGAAAGGACAATAAAGGATTTACTTTATTGTACGATTTTATTGAAAACTGCTGTAAAGAACATTAACTGCATTTTTGTGTCACTTTCTGTTGAATAATGAAAACAACTTATTGCGTAGTATTTTCGTGACTCGCATCAAAGATGTAAAACTGCATTCCTTATTTGAAAATAAAATTAGGATTTTGTAACTAAAAAATAACTCAATGTTGCAAAGACATAATGTACTTAAACTACAAATAAAATAATTATCTGTGGTCACATGGCTAGGCAGAAATGTACCTTTTTTATTAAACCAAACAAATTGCAATGTCATATAAATGGATATATATCTGGAGCCAAGGAACATTTGATTTGACTTGATTTGATTTGATAAATTTGACTTGTACTGTAGGCTACCATACGCTGCTGTTATGCTTCCCCTGTTTTTGGCTTTTAGCAGATGAAGAGACTTTCTCTTCAAGGACTTTTTATGTTTTGTACGATGCAGACAGTGAGGGGGTGTAGAAGCTACTCATAAAAACATACCTGCTACGTCACAACTCATTTCCAGGAGTAAACTGCTGTGGATGAGCGATAGAGAAGAGGAGTTTGTGTCTTATTTGCGGGGGCAGTGCCCTGAGCGATTGTCTGTAAGGCCTATGCCAGGATCCGTTCCCCTCCTCTCGTCTCCTTCCTGCTGGCAGCGTGACAATTGGCATTATTAAAAATTGATTGCCGCAGACCGTTCCGTGGCTTACATGTATTATTGAGCCAGAGTCGGTCGGGAATCTGCCACGAGTGAAGGAAGCAGAACAAAACACTTTTAGTGAGACCTCACACACTCGCCAACACACACAAGTGATATTCATACACATGAACAGAGATGTATGCAAATGTGTAGCATGCTTTGACTTGCATTTCTTTTAATAATGCTTTGTGTGTCTGACGTTTACTCTGTTGTGTTGTACAACTGTAAATGAGTCATTCTAAGAAACATTTGCCTTTTCCTTTTTTTCTGCATTATCCGATAAGACAAAAATATTTTTAAGTGTTAATAAATTGATTTACATAATCTCAAGTTTATAATATGGTGATATATTCTGTGTTGGGGTGGAACATTTCACACAACAATTGCAGCAGCTCACCAGTTATGGTGATGGTATAAGGTTATGGCTTTCTATTTATTTAGGTATTCAAATGATTCAAATCTATAAATAGAAGGGGGGTGGGGGGCAATTCTGTTTGACTGTTTCGTGTGCCAGGTTGGATATGTTATGCTTGAGAAATTGTGTCAAGCATGACAGAACAACAATTTATGAATATTAAATGAGATGAGAAGTTTCCAACTTTGAACTTGGCTCCTCAAAACTCAAATGATGTCACTTCCTCTTCATTATGTCATTTAAATTTTTTTTTTTTTTTTTTTTTTTCGAGGAAAATGATGGCATGATGGGGAAAATCTAAATTCATAGAGAGAAGTATTCTTGCTGAAATCAATTTAAATATTAATCTAATTTAAAGATATGAATCATTAATTATTAGAAAACTATTTTTAGTAAAATTTTTATTATTTTGATTTTTCAGGCAATGTATATTTTTTGTACATTTCTGACTATGGGTATGTAAAATCATAAAATGAAACATATTTAAGATTTTTATTTTTTTATTTTTACAAGAATGTGATAACTTGGCATGCAACAATCATCACATAAAATAATATTTTTAATAGAATAAGTTATCATTAAATTTCAATAATTTAATTGATAAAAAATGTTGATGAATTGGGCATGTAAAAATAATTATGATAATTTCTGAATAAACATATTTAAGCTTATTCTTTTTATTATAATTTTTTAATAATTAAGGAAATAATATTTTTAAAGGAATATGTTTAATTAAATTTGAATTACGTACAGTAAATTAATCTTTTTTATTTAAAAAAATCAATAACTGTATGACATGAAATAATACTTTGCAAAGAATAATTTCATCATTTTGATTGAACACATTCAAGGTTTTTGTGGGCATTTCATCAGACATTATGGGCACAAATAGTAATGGAATGGCTCATATACCACCGTATTGATACAAACTGTAAATGTGAACACTACACTTGAATAGTTTTTGTGCTCATCTACAAATCTAATGTCTTCTCTTGTCTTTTCCCCTCTTCTTTCTATCTGTCCTGTCTTTTCCCCTCCCTCGTTCTTCTCTCTCTGTTGCACAGATGAACAGGCCAATCCAGGTGAAGCCAGCTGACAGTGAGAGCAGGGGAGGTAGATTTCCAATTCTCTTTTTTCTTCTTCCTTTCCTATTTCTCCTCCCACCTTCCTGTCACTCTAAATCAGTGTCACCATTACCGGTAGATGTCCCCTTCTTAAGTGTCATAGATAATGACGCACCTCAATGAGACCCGACAGTCTTACAGGGCCCCAGAGGATCTTGGGCCAGCCCTCATACTCCTTACATAAGTGTGGGTCACTCTTTTTGTCTGATTATTACCCTCCACTGATGTGCTGGGAGAGCTACTTTTTTTAGTTTTAGTTGTGATGCGCACACACGATCACACACTTTTGTGAGTTTTTGTATGGATGCTGTAGGAAAGAATATAGTATAGTAGTTTTATAGTAAATTTATTTTACTATAAAACTACTTATTTAAGGATTCTTAAAAGTGTAAATGGAAAACAAATAAGTAATTTATTATGTTTAGTGTTAGTATTTTATTTATGGCTTCTCGAAATTCAAATGTCACATTTCATTATGTCATTTAAAATGAATTATTTTGAGGCAAATGGTGGTGTGACAGGGAAACAAAAAATTATGGACAGAAGAAATAACGTTGTTAAAATGAAATTTACATTTAAAGAAAACTATTTTTGATATAAATTTTGTTATTTGCATATTTTGATTATCTATCAAAGTTGATTTCCGCCATTGGGATAAACTATTAAAAACAAAATTGTACCTTTTTATATCAACTCTGACTTTTTTTTTTGTCTCCACCACTATGTTAAAAAAAAAATTGTAATTGTAATTAAAATTTTATCTCACTGTTCTTACTTTTTCCCTCACAAAAGTTTATATCCCACAATTTTGACTTTGTCTCATAATTCTTAATTTTTCTCAGAATTGTATAAACAGATTTAAAAAGATTTTTAAAAAGAAAAAAGTCTGAATTGTGAGATAAAAAATCACAATTACATTTTTATTTTTTTTTATCCCTTGGCTTATTTTATTTTATATTTTATTTTATTTTATTTTATTAAGAATTTCAGTGACTTAGGATGTAAAAATCATCATATGAAATAATATTTTGAATAGAATGCTTTATTAATAGAATAGATCTGTCTATTTATTTATTTGTTTTAAATACTTATTTGTAAGTGTGTGTGTGGGTGTGTGTGTGTGTGTGTCCATGGGAGTGAGATTGACTTTGCATGTGTGTCTGTGTGTCACTAACAGACAAAGTGGAAGAAGTTTGGTGAGACATAGCTCGTCTTTCCCACCTTTTTGGGTCAATTTTTCCAGATAACCAAGATTGATGGACCCACAGAGAGAGCGAGACATACACATAGAAGAGTCTTTCTCTCCTTCACAGTCTCTCCCTTCATTTCATGCCATACGTTCTTTCCTCTAATTGAGAGTGTCTTCCTTTACTCACACTTGACAGATCAGTTGTCTTCGTCGTGATGGACAGCTGAATTTATCCCCCTGTTAGCCCTGTAAAAACGCAATATATGTCCCTGCAAAGCCCTCTGATTCCACTGGCAAAACCGATGTGCCATCCCCGACCGATCCATTCACTAGTCATTTAAAGTGAAACGCCAGGATGGAGAGAGAGATCTAAAGGTCAAAGTGAGAACGACAAGGAAAGGAAGTGAGAGACACAAAGACAGAAAGAGACTTGAAGGAAAGTTTGAAAGAAGACAAGGAGGTGGGGGCTGGTCATAAGAGACAAATAAGGATGGATATCAGAGAGAATGAGAGCAAACAGTTGGAGACACGGGTTACAAACAACTTAACGAAAGACTTGTTGTCCTAAACAAAATAGCATTTTCTGTCACACTATTATCAGGAAATGTGCACAATGGGATCTACATGTAGGACATGTTTATAGATGAGTGACCCTAGCTGTTCCTGGAACAACAATCCTGTCAATCAATCAGAGGCCTTAACCAAACCCTGAAAAAAATCCTCAAGCCCTTAAATCAGTGGACAACAGCTGGTTGTCATTTTCAAGGTTTAAATTATTTACATATAAATTATTGGCAAGTTGTGTGAAACAGACTGCTGGATTTATTTATAGCCCAAAGGGAAGAAGGACTGAATTTGTTTTATTTTAATTATTATATATATATTTTTTAAAATAATTTACTTTAAATCAAATTCGGCTTGTAGTTCATGTCTTCATATTCACTCCCTCTCATTTGACATTCCTAATTAAAATAATTTATTATTATTGAATTTTAATTCATCCAAAAATGTTAATTTTAATTTATAAAATAAAATGTATTATTTATTTATTTTATCTTTGATTACGCAAATTTAACTTAAATCAAATACAGCTTGTAGATCATTTGTCTTCACATTCACTTCCTCTCATTTGACATTTCTATTTTAAAAAATATAAATTATTTTTAAAGTATTATTTTAATCTATTAAATTTGACATTTGTAAACAATTTTCACTCCATCTAATTTTGACATTTCTATTTGTAAAAAAAATATATAATTTGTTTGTTTGCTTATTCATACTTTTGATTTACATCAAATCAGATTTAGCTTGTAGTTCATGGGCCTCATTTATAAAATGTCGCACAGAAACCATCCTCAATTTAATCATACAATCATTTCTCAAATATGCGTATGTGTGATTCATATAATTCATAGTATAAAAATTAAAGTTATAACATGATTTTTTTTTTTTTTTTTTTTTTACTTTATGCTGTTGATTTACCCTAAAGGGATACTCCACCTAATCATACTCATTAATTACTTACTCCCATGTCGTTCCAAACCCGTAAAAGCTCCATTCATCTTCGGAACACAATTTAAGATATTTTGAATGAAAACCGGGAGGCCTGTGACTGTCCCATAGACTGCCATGTAAATAACAGTGTCAAGGTCCAGAAAAGGTATGAAAGTCATCGTCAGAATACTCCATCTGCCATCAGACGTGCAATCTGGGTTATATGACGCCACGGGAACACTTTTTGTAAGCAAAGAAAACAAAACGACTTTATTCAACAATTCCTTTGTCAGCAGTCTCCTCTGTGTCTCTCCATATCACCGTATGCTGCGTATGCTCTTCTGTATCACCCGCCACATGGATGCACTGTTTTCTTTTAAATCAAAGCTAAATACATGTAGAAACAGCGCATCCATGTGGAGCGGATGATACAGAATCGCATATGCAGCATACGGTGATATGGAGAGACACAGAGGAGACTGCTGACAAAGGAATTGTTGAATAAAGTTGTTATTTTTGTTTTCTTAGCCTACAAAAAGTGTTCCCATCACTTCATATAACCCAGATTGCACATCTTATGGCAGATGGCGTATTCTGACGATGACTTTCATACCTTTTCTGGACCTTGACACTGTTATTTACTTGAAAGTCTATGGGACAGTCACAGGCCTCCCGGTTTTCATCCAAAATATCTTAAATTGAACGGAGCTTTTATGGGTTTGGAACGACATGGGGGTAAGTGATTAATGACAAAATTTTCATTTTGGGGTGGAGTATCCCTTTAAATCAAATGCATTTTGTAGATCGTTTAAATTTTTGCTATCTCCGGTGGCATTCCTGTTACCTGTGTCGTGTATGCGTCTTACCCTGCATATGAGCAGCGCACTTGTAAACATTCCCCACAGAGAGAGGCCGGACTAGAGATTAGTCTTTTTGACTGGGCAAGGACACCCTGTCAGAGCATGTTAGTGAGCGGCAGGCCTGGACAAACACATGAACACACATACTCATACACAGTAGTGCTCATTAATATCTCTGCTACATCATCCATCATACACACACACATTATACATTACACATACACAAGTTTACCTGCGCAAACTGAGCCTCATTATCAAACAGAATGTTCAGTTGCTTAAAGCACTTTTACCTATAACAATTTACACACAATTGTTATAAGTCTGTAATAATTAAAATTACATTATTATATTTATAGCATAGTTTATTAAAAAACAATAGATGTCTAGGGTATGTCACCATTTAGATGGTAAGATAAATGTGTGTGTGCATGTCATATCCAGTCCAATTCCTTTGGTGTCCTATAAATATGTGCCTTGTTTTTTAACTCTGTGCCTTGTCTTGAGTTTAAAACAAGCCGCATTGACACTGCAATTACAGCCTAATGAAACCCTGAAACAATAGCGCTTTTGTTCCCCTCACGCTGATGTGTAATTCAATAATGTCTACATAATCTGATAAATAAACGCACAAACAATAAACAAGGACTCCTGAGGTGGCAGAATCGACTAGGCGAAAGGTTCTCCACAGATATCTCGCTCATAAAGTCATTTCATTATACAGTAGCACCGACAGGCTTTTTTAGTGCTTTTCTGGATTTAGACTCAGATAATTGTATATTAGGTGGCTAAAAAGCATGCATTGTGGGATTGATTGAGTGAATGTGTTCAAAGAGCTTCTGTTTATTTGAATAAGTTTGTTTGCGCTGTTGCACTGTAGTACTGGTGACTTTTAATTTTACAGTACTCACCGACCGCATGCTTGAGCATTATTATGGGATTCAGTTGTCTTTAAGAATAAAACACTCAATTTTTGCAAATAGTGAAGAAAATGCAAACAGTATATAAAATATAGTAGACAGAAAAAAGGGGCGGTGTGGATGTACTGAAATGAGCAGTAACACAAGAGAGCAGACAGATGTTGTTGTCCTGTGTAGTCTGTAACAGCTTCTCTGTGTTTGTTTCAGAGACAGAAAACTCTTCGTTGGCATGCTGAATAAGCAGCAATGTGAGGACGACGTGCGGCGCCTTTTTGAGTCCTTCGGGAGCATTGAGGAGTGCACCATCCTCAGAGGTCCTGACGGAAACAGCAAAGGTTATTGGCTAGTTCAGTCTGATTGTCTTAAAATGGTTGAAGTTTATTTTTAAGTCTGTACGTTAATATTCATTATATTATATTTATCTGTTTCTAAAGGTGCACTCTTACATAAATTTTATTTGTTTAGTCAAATGGGATAATATGCCCCTTCAGAAATGTGGAAATGTTTCTCATTATAGTAAGGAAACTATTTATTATACATAATAAAATATATATTATAAAAAAAATCATTTGTGGAGTTCAAAGAACATGGCTTCTTGTTCCAGGAGCCAGTTAGAGGGTCATCTTACCTGTTTTCTATCAGCATTTTCTTTTTTTTATTTTGCTGAAACTCAAAAAAATAAGATATGGAGGCCTAGAAATGTCTGTAAATGTCAAAGAGGGTGTTTTTGACAGTTATTACTCTCTCTCTCTCTCTTCAGGTTGTGCGTTTGTGAAGTATTCCACTCATGCAGAAGCTCAGGCCGCTATTAGTGCTTTACACGGCAGCCAAACCATGCCTGTGAGTGCCAGCACATGTGATCATGCACTTTTGTATCATTAGCACAAAGGATCCTCATTTTGTGTGTGTGTGTGTTTCAGGGTGCTTCTTCCAGCCTGGTGGTGAAGTTTGCAGACACAGATAAGGAACGGACCATTCGACGTATGCAGCAGATGGCCGGTCAGATGGGCATCTTCAATCCGATGGCCCTGCAGTTTGGAGCGTACGGTGCCTATGCACAGGCAAGAGCTCTCTCTCTCTCTCTCTCTCTCTCTCTCTCTCTCTCTCTTTCTCTCTCTCTCTCTCTCTCATTACGCACTATTCCCAACAAAACTGCAGCGTCTCAGTGGAAAAATCTGTTGACTCTAAAGTCTTGATTATACACAGTGCTCCATGCATTATGTGATTATGTTGTCTTGGCATGGTATTATATGTATATATTTGAAGTGGTGTGTGTGTGTGCTTTTGGCCGTCAGGTTCAGCAGCAGGCAGCGCTGATGGCATCAGTGGGTCAGGGAGGATATCTCAGCCCTATGGCAGCTTTTGCTGCCGCACAGATGCAACACATGGCCACCATCAATGGCCTCCCAGGGGCTCCCATGACCCCAACATCAGGTCAGGAAACACACGCACGCACACACACATGCAGACATTCCCAGACAGTATGGGTTTCAGCTTTAAAGTCTTTTAATTATTCATGGCTATCATTTTTGCTCACCCACCCCCCAAGTCATAGAAAATAGTTTGACAGTTTTTTTTTTTTTTTTCTTCTGGAAAGAACCATAGATATATATATAGGTCATATGAATTTAATAGAATAGGTGCATACTTGGTTCTTTAACAGGCTTCTAAACAATTAAAAATGAAGACGTATGAATATTAAAATAAATAGTGAAGCAATTCATTATTAATAAGTATTAATAAAATTAACAAAAAAATTACAATAAGTTTTCATTTGTTAATATTAGCTAACTGCATTAGTTAAGAGTGATACTTAACATACATTATTTTAAAATCAAAAGTTGTATCTATCATTATTTAATAGAACTGAGCTGACATGAATTAATAGTGAACACTTGTATATTTATTAACTATTAATGTTAACAAAGTTTTATAAATACTGTAACAAATGTATTGCTCAATGTTAGTTAAAGTTATTTAGGGCATTAACAAACATTAACTAATGAGACCTTGTTGTAAAGTGTTATTTTGATAACATTTAATATATATTCGATTTATGTATGCTCTAAAGTGACTTAACCCCTTCAGTCACTGCATTTTTGACCTTGTTTTTTGTTTAAACCAATAAAATGTTATTTTTCTACAATATGAGTAATGCCTGGTCAATAATTGGTCCCATGAAGATTTGAACCCTAAATTATTCTGATTGAGCTCAGGCTTCAGAAAGGTGTTTTTTTTTAATCAGGAATTAAAATGGTAAATGTAGGAGGTAATTGTAAGAAGTTTTTTGTTTGTTTTTAATTCTTGCAAAAATGAAAAATATAAAATGCAAAAGCCAATTTAGAAAAAAGTTTAAAATAAAAATAATTAATGTTTTGCGCATTGTTTTTCACTAAAGAATGATGTTAATTATTTTTAATTATATATATACTCTATGCCCAGCAAATCCATTAGGTAAATATTATGAATATTCAAAATATGCTCTCTTCTTCTTGGCCCCGCCCCCAGGTGGAAGCACACCCCCTGGCATCACGGCTCCCACGGTGACCAGCATTCAATCTCCAATTAGTGTCAACGGTTTCACAGGGCTGCCTCCTCCTCAGGCCAATGGCCAGGCCCCAGCGGAGGCAATGTTTACCAATGGAATCCATCCTTACCCAGGTACTACATGCTCTCATTCACAGATACACAGCAGAAATATGGCAGATTGAACCTTAAATTCTAGTTAAAACTCAGAACATTATGGTTACTTTTTAAATAGTAATATACAGGACTAATAATAAACAGTAACATTTGAATGTCGTCATCCTATTTTGACAATTAATGTCAGTATTTCTTGCAGTATAATCTAATGTTATGTTTGTACATAAAGCAGTTTATATTGTGCACAGTTTACTTGTGTGTTTAGGAATATAAGTGTTCTTCTATTTGACGAGTCAGCAGTCTTTTATTAAACACTAAAGCATGTGAATAACATGTTTCTGGAAGTTTCCACGTTTGGAAATGCCAGTGGTCGGCTGTTAGCTGTCACAGTGTGAGTTTTCGTGTTATAGAGTGGTTTTCACATCCAGTGCCACAAAGAAAAGCAAATGCCTGTATCCCAGTTTTGCAGGAAGTGGTGTTTAGGGAAGACTCGGAGAAGGGCGGCCTGGGCGTGGCACAGAGAAGTTGTTTTGGGGTTCAGGGAAGCTGCTTCCTGTCGTCTCTATCAGAAGGTATAGAACTCCCTCAGACGTTAGTGTCGTGCAGTGTTGTTTTACTGTGTGTGTCTGGTGTGTGTGTGTGTGTGTGTGTATACGCTATACAGTAGACAGAGGGAGTGAAAGACATGTGAGTAGTTTCTTCGTGTTTGTTTGGTGTCGTCAGCTTTGTAGAGTGATGTTGTTGTTGTAGTGTGGCTATAGTTATATGTGCATGCATTGTATTTGGCAGACGCTTTCATTTAAAGCTCAAGGGCAAGAGGTCATGCTCACACCTTCCGGAGTTCAATCCTACAGGCTTTTGGTTAGCAGCCCTGTACTTTACAGTATCCATTAGGATACACAACAACCATCACTGAACCACTGAGTCGTCACATTTATACAATACAGATTGTGTCAAAGCTTCACAGTAATAAAAAGGAAAAAAAGATAATGTCATTGCAGAATTGATCAATTACGAAATGAATTTTTTGCTATAAGCAGCTCTACAGAAGACAACAGTGTTCAACTCGAGTCAGTTCAGTATTGATTCAGTTTAGTTCAATAACAGTGTCAGTTTTGCAAAGTTCAAAATTTAAAAGATTTATAAGCAGGTCTACAGTAGGCAACGTTGCTATTATTCAGCTTAGTTTACATTTTCTTCCTATCCAACAAATAATGACACAATTTATTTTGATAATATGTAATATATTAATATATATTAATATATAGCTAAATAGCTATATTAGATTTTTTTTTTCACGGATTTTTGAAAAAAAAAAAAAATACAATAAAATTGAAGAGAATTAAAAATACAACAAAAGTCTTGCTTACATTGAAATGTAAAATTAATGCATGTTTTTCACTAAATGAAGTATGACATTTAAATAGTTTTTATTTATATTCACTAATATTACAATACATATAATAAACATTAATATGTTTATTATTTATTTACCTACATATATTTCTGGTGATATAGTTTAAAAAAATATATATTTTCTGCAAAAGCATTGGACCAACGACTCTCATTGAACTGTTCCCTTTAAAGGGCCAATTTACCCCAAAAATTACATTTTATCATTTACTGAACCGCATATCAATATGCAAAATAGTATAATAACGTCTATATAATATATTAGAAATTATTTTATCTTTTTAACTATTATCTTCAATTTGTGTACAAAAAGATCTGCCTAACAAAACAAACACTGCAACATTACATTAATATTAAAACTGAAGTTCTCAGATGTAATTTTCTCGATCAATACAGTTGATAACTAAAATGATGGCACTAATTGCATTTAAATAAAACAAGAGTCCACAGTGTAATACGAGATATTTGAAAGTTGCATTGCTTTCAGTTCCCCAGGTTAGCAGTCTGATAAACAGAATTGCCATGGATGACAAAAAATATTAGGAAATATGACATCTGTGACCAAGTATTGCAGAAAGCCAGTGTAATTCACTGAAAATCTAGGCCGTCTTCATTTTCTTTTTTGTGCATACAGGTTTGGAATAACATGAGGGTGAGTAAATGATGACAGGATGTTCATATCTGGCTGAATTCTCCCAGCTTTTAAGTGAAATGTTATTCAGATGAGCTCCAAACACCAAATCCTGAGTGTGGATGCTGCAGTGTTTACCGTGTTAGTGTTTTAGCAGCGTTAAGTTACCAGGCTGTGAGTATGTGTATCGGTGTTTAGAACAGAGCATTGCGGGCCGGGCCTGAATTGCCTTTATTACTGTGAAAGCTCTCAGCTGATTGATGTGCCATGTAGAGCCGTAGATCTATATTGTTCTCCGTACACTCTCCGGCTGTCTTTCCAACTCTCGGGCAGCAGGGAAGCTTGGCAGGGCCCAGTGCGAGCGCCACGGCTTAATTGTTTGGGGGTGAACGGTGAGGGGGAGGGAAGTGAGGTAAGCTCATTCCTGGCGCACAGCTCTGCCCGAACACTCTCAAACGCACTCAGTGACCCCGACTGTGTCTGTAATGCTCTCGTCTCTCTCTTTCCGCAGCTCAGAGTCCCACTGCAGCAGACCCCCTACAGCAGGCCTACGCCGGAGTCCAACAATATGCAGGTCTGTCACTCAAAAGGAGGCTGTTTGTGATTCTCCTGCTTCCGAGTTAATAAAAAGTGCATGCGCTGTGTCTACGTGTGCTGGAATAAGAGGTGTGAAGTGTGTGTGTGTATGTTATCTGACACATTGGCGCATGTGTGTGTTTGTGTGTGTGTGTCTCAGCAGCCTTCCCCGCTGCATATGGACAGATCAGCCAGGCCTTTCCCCAGCCGCCTCCCATCATCCCTCAGCAACAGAGAGAAGGTTAGTCTGTCGCCTCCAGATAAGTCACCTGTAAGAGTGAAGGATTCCGCTTGGTCACTCTGTGTGACATTTTCCATAATTGTCTTTTCATTGATGTCCTATAAAAAGTGAGATTTTATACATCGATTGTGCTGTATGCAGCATTTACGCTGCCGTTCAAAAGTTAATGGTCAGTAAGATTTAGAAAGGATGCTTGTGACAGTGACAGTAAAGACATTTACAACGTTACAAATGATTTCTGTTCTTTTGAACTTTTTATGCTAAGTAAATGTGTATATATATATATATATATATATATATATATATATATATATATATATATATATATATATATATATTGTGCAACTGTCTTCATTAATAATAACAACATTGATAAGAATAATACATTTTTCTTAAGCAGAAAATTGACATAGAATGATTTCTGAAGGATACTGACACTGAAAACTGCTATGTTATGGCTGCTGAAAATGCAGCTTTTCATCTCAGGAATTAATTACATTTTTTTAATTTATTCAAATAGACAGCCGTTATTATACCCATAACTCTAATAATATTTCACAATATTACTGATTTACTCAGTATTTTTCACAGTATTTTTGATTTAAATAAATGCAGCCTTGGTGAGCAAGAGAAAACATTAAAAAATCTTACAGACCCTGAACTTTTGGACATAAGTGTACATTCCAAGTAGTTATATTAAATGATATTGTAATTACATTTTTTTTCAACAGCTATTGATTACCGCAGACAATAATTTGGATCTTATGCTAAATAGACTTATAATGAAAGCAGTGAAGAGTTCAACAAACCCTCACAAGATTGACGGCCTGTCAGAGATCAACAGACATTAAGGAAATAACCTAGAATGATCCTTTAAGTTAAATTTGATGTTCTTGGTTGACTTTGTAAAACATTAAACGCAAGATTGTGGGTTCGTCTCCCTCCAGTGGCTGCTATTATAAACTATACTGAAAGATCCCCAACAAACCATCATACAGTCACGATTTGATGTTCCGGATGAAAGTTACTTTACTCTTGCTTTACAAAAAGAAAGACGACTGCTATGCAAATATTAGCACCCCATGTGCATGATTTGTTAACTAAGGAATGCAGATACAGAGAAAGTTTTCCTTTTGTGGTTCTCAAGATCTGTTATGCATTTAATGTTAAAGTACAAAATTGATGTACAAAGGTTGTTTTTGAGTAATGGACAAAACCAGTTTAAATTTATTCAGTATATCATTTATTGATACTGTAGCTGTTGGTTTCTAAAGCTTGAGAAATTATGCATATATAAAGTAAATTAAAAATGTAATATACTACAAACAGCATACAAAATAAATACAATGTCAATGACATTTTATTAGCATTGCTAGCATCTATGCTGCAGTCATTAACATTGGATTGTGGTCTGTGGTGCATGATGAGCCTTATATATGTCCCAAGAAATAAAAAAAAAAAGTCTTTGCAATCGGAGTAAGTGCCGTGATTTGATGAAAAAGCTCAAGGTCATTCAGCAGAGGAGATCATAATAACCATGATCCGTGAGCTATAATAATTTCAAGAAGTTTGTCCTTTCTCCATATTGAAATGTGAAGAATCCCCAATCTCCAATAACCTTTGGTAAACAGGTTTCGCCTATACAGCACTTTTTGCTCAAGCACTAATCTAAAACAACTCTTTTCAGGAGTGCCCGAAGAACCTGGAAGTGTTACCGCTGAGTATTTATTTGTACGGTTAATTCATCTATACAGCTTAAGGAGAGAATTGCTACTTTCAGATTCCAGGGAAACTGCTCAATAAAGTTTCTACTTCGGCAAGCCAAATCTAATTTCGCCATTTGTGTCTTTGTTTTGCCCTCCATCTCTCTTTATTCCGCTCATTTTCACCTATTCTTTCTCTGCTATCTGCTCTCTTTCTCTCCCGTCTAACCGCCTCTCTAATCTTCTGTATCCCACAATCCTTCTTTTCTTTCTCTCTCTTTCTCTGTCTCCAGGGCCAGAGGGCTGTACCTGTTTATTTATCACCTCCCTCAGGAGTTTGGGGACGGCGAGCTGATGCAGATGTTCCTGCCTTTCGGTAATGTCATCTCCTCCAAAGTGTTTGTGGATCGGGCGACAAACCAAAGTAAATGCTTTGGTGGGTAAAAATGATAAGACACCTGTGAAGATTATTCTCATTCCTACTCACACTATTAACATTTTTACCTCATTTCTCTACCACAGCAAAGCTTTCGATTGAAGCCGGGTGCACACTGTGTGGTTTTTCCTACGAAACGTTTGTCAGGCTAAATTAAGTTTTAGATCTCGTAGTATAACATGTACATAAATAAGCAACTTTTACAATGAATCATAACTTATGTTTTCCAGTGTCTGAAATTTTAACGGACGCAATAACGGTCGTCTAAAACATGGATATGAGCTTGTGCCAATTAAATATCTTATGATATATTATCATTGTAACCAGACTGGCAAATCCATTTGTGCAGTTTTGGGGTTTTACATTTTGGATTTATGTTATTACTTCGGTTTCGTATGAAAATGCCAAAGTCAGAACAAACCCTGGAGACTTGGTCAAAGTCATAGATAATATGCATATTTTACACCTAAAATGTTGTTTCATCATCCAGTCTGAGAAGCAACAGGACAGGGAAAAAAACCACACAGTGTTCACCTGGCTTGAGACAGGAAAAAAGAATGAATGGAAAATTAAAATAAAAAAGAAGAGGATGTAGTGTAGCATCTTTATGGGCATGAGGCTGTAGGGGGAAACCGCAGAAGCGTGTTCACATGTCCTGCTCATGACTAATGTGAACCTCTATATTTTAATTAGCGCTATCTGCAGCTTCACTGGCTCCTTGACTTATCAGAGGCATCCCATGCATGAACAAACACAACGCTATTCGATTTCAACTTAATATAAACGCAGTTAGCAGGAGGTGTTTCAGAGACTCATACGTGATGATTTAAAATGCTGAGCCTGCTGAAATGATCACAATACCTCAAGACAGAACAGCCGAGAGAGAGTGAGAAAATAGATGGGAAAATGAGAACAAATAATTTGCGTTGAAATGTTCATGTGTTAAATGGCAGAATTTGGCTGTCATTGCTAAGACTTCAAGAACAGATTTTGTTTACCAGAATAACTACAAAACTATATAAATTGTAAACAATAATAAATAATGCATTTTTGTAGTAATTCAGGCTACCTTTTTTAATGAAGTAGCTACAGTACAAATTACAAACAAACCCCCATAAAATCAAAAAATAAATTACAAAACTCTACAACACAACAAAAAGTTTTCTAAGAAACAAAAATAATAGTTAACAAAAAAACGAAAAAGGGATTAAAGGGATAGTTCACCCAAAAATTAAAATTCTGTCATCATTTACTCACTCTCATGTCGTTCCAAACCTGTATGAGTTGCTTTCTTATATTGAACATAAAAGAAGATATTTTGAAGATTGCTGGTAATCAAACAGTTGCTGGTTGCCATTGGCTTCCATAGTAGGAAAATTTTTTTACTATGGAAGTCAATGGCAACCACCAACTGTTTAATTACCAGCAATCTTCAAAATATCTTCTTTTATCAAGTCAAGTCAAGTCAAGTCTGCTTTATTGTCAATTCTTCCACATGTACAGTACATACATACAGAGAATCGAAATTGCGTTACTCTCAGACCCCCGGTGCATACAGATAACACAAACAGTAGAGCCTAAAAATCTAGATCAATATTAAATATAAGATATAACTATACAATAAGGGAATGTAAAAAAGACATAATAAAAAATAAAATAAAGTGAATTAAAGCAGTACAAGGCACATGGCAGATAGAGTGCAAACCAGTGAACAAACAGTGCAGATAAAAAGATTTTTAGTGCATAAAAAAAAGCTTATTCAGTCTGATTAAAGTGACAAAAGGGCTCAAGAGCAGTTATTTTATTTAAACTGACTGATGAGGTGGTAGAATGACGTCAGTTCCATGGTGAATGAACCAATGCTGCACAAAGTGACTGGTGCATGTCATCGTATGTTATGTTCAACATAAGAAAGCAACTCATACAGGTTTAAAAGAATTTTAATTTTTGGGTAAACTATCCCTTTAAATTAGTAGTGACGCTATTTGTACTTCCCAGTGCAGTTGCTTGCACAGTAGAAATTATGAGACATTACACTATCTGAACATTAGCAGGTTAATTATTTGCAATTTTCTGTCCTCTGCACGTCATTAAAAAGGCGATCTGGCTAACTGCCTCTCACTAATGCGAGGATAGGACTGGATATTGTGTATTAGGTTGTGCATGTTCTCTGTGCTTCTGATTATTGTGTATAAAATGTATGCTGTTGTACTGTATTGATTGACTTTGTGCATAGATGTTGGATGTTAAACTTGTGGTAAATACGTGTCACGATGACTTAAGTAAACTTGTTTGATACCCTCCCTCCCTTCATTTCATGCACACCTCATTCTTTGTCATAAAATCATTTCTGACCTCATTTCTCACTCCACCTTTCCACAATCCTATCCAACGTCCATCTGTCCATCACATTACCTTCTCATCCATCTGGTGCTAACCTGTCGTCCTCTCTCTGTCTCCATCTTTCTCCCTTCGTTCTCCAGGCTTTGTGAGCTTTGATAACCCGGGCAGTGCTCAGGCCGCCATCCAGTCCATGAACGGCTTTCAGATCGGCATGAAGAGACTGAAAGTGCAGCTGAAGAGGCCAAAGGACGCCAACCGCCCATATTAGCCCCGTCCCTCCCCCCAGCCACCCCTGACCCTGGGGGCGAAGGCCGCCGCTGCGCACAGGGAACGATAGGTTAGCCAAATCACCTTGGAGCTAAAAGACACAAAGATACACACATACTGTACTATAGTGAACGAAGGGGTTCAGTCAAATACAATACTTTATAAAAATAAGACTTTTTGAATATGTAGTTTCAATCTTTAAAAAAAAAAAGTATAATGGCTTGTGCGGTTTCATGTTGACAGAATATATTAAATAGGACTCCTTCCTTCTCTAGTCTGGGGCAGGGCTGTGACGGAGGGAGAAAGATTAGTCGTTTCCATGTATCTCATATCATCTCACATCTCCTCATCTAAATGAAGATGGAAAATCAATGCTGTGTCATTAATTTACCTTGCTGATGCCTTTTAACTGGGCCAGGTTATTACCTACTTACACAGCTAGTGAGGCATCTCACACAGTACGGCTCCTGCACATCTCAGCACTGACCTCATACATTAAACCCTTTTCCAGACACACAGCAAAATAGCTAAACATCATTATAACAATATAAAGAATCAAAACTTCAGACATTGTCTAAATGTAAAACTTAAGATTTATTTTTATTAAAATATATGTGAAGAGTTTATTTGCAAGAACTGAAAACATTGTAAAATGTTTGTCAAATGTTTAATACACCAGCAACAGATGGACTAAGTTAACAAGCATGTATTAATTATTGTAATGTTTTCACCAGAATATCAGGTTATGACAATGTGATTAAACATTACAATGTCAAAAAAATGAATGAATAAATTAAAACACATGCATGAGTAGATGGGGTGAATTTTCATTTCATACCTTTACATGCTTCTGTTCTTTTTGTGTTTCCTTCCTAGGTTTTGTAGAGCTGGAACACATGTTGATAACATGCCAAATGTATTTGAAAAAACAACAGATCAAGATCATCGGGGCTGGGGATACAGTAGAGCTGAAGCAGGACATGAGGAGGACGTAGCCGCGTGATATACCACCACCCCCACCACCAGGCTCAATGGACCTTTTTGGACTTCAGTGTTTAACTCAGGGGAGCCGCGGTGTTACTGGACCATACCGTACTCCCTTCTCCGAACCCCCGAGCCCTTATTTTACAGGACCACAGGACACACTACTGAAGACCAACACAAAAAATATATATATTTAAAAAAAGAAAAAGAAAAACAATGTAAGCCCTCGAAAGGCTCCGAATCTATGAATAAGTAGTATGGAAAAAACACTTTTTAAAACTAAGATAGACTTTTAGATGGGAATCATGTAATATTGAACATGTCTTTGGGAAAACTTTTTAAAGAACTGTTTTAGAAACCAACAAAACGGATTAAAAAAAGAAGAAAAACTTGAAAGACAGAACTTTTTGGAAGGATGAGAATTCAGGACAAGAACTTGCTTCGAATCGGGATGGCCAACTTTTTTCATGGAGTGCCTGTCCGTTTCCAGGGGCAACGGCTGCCACAAACCGCAGCCTCCGTCCGCTGGGAGACTTACCTGTCATTCCTTAGTTGTGTAGGGACCAAATGACCAAACCTTTTTATCACAAATGAAACAGAAAAAAAAAAGAAGAAAAAAAAAAGACTCGTACCTGTAACATAATTGGACCACTGCATCTCTTGCTGTGCCAATCGGTTTAAGAGTTGTATTTAAAAAAAAAAGAAGAAGATGATACAGTATATGTATAAAAAGACCATATATGACTATATGCATAAATGCATACATATAGATTGCTGATATGCTTTTGAATACTGGCAGAACTATTTCCAATGGCCCGCTGAGGCCGCTCACTTCGCTAGTTTACAATTACTGCTCAAAATGAAGAATATTTATTTTTATTTCTCTTCTAGTTTTCTCTGTGGTGAGAGAAAGGGTGCATGGGAAGGGTTGTTCCATAATGCAGCCTTACCTTTTCTAAATATGTCCTGACCTTGTAGTTAAGAGACCATCTTAAAGAGGTTTGAGATAAACAATCCTGTTTATATATACCGTACATACAATATGTATATGTATAGCAGACATTCAAGCAATATGTATTCATATTTATGCACCTGTACAGCATATATATGGATACATACGATATTAATCCCAAAACCCATATATGTATTTATATGCATATATTTTATATGTGTGTATATATAGAAACCGGCTATTCAATATGTAGAGCTGTAATTTTTTTTTTATTTTGTAGATTTAAGCTGGAGTTTGAAACCACTGCTCTGCTTTGGACTTTTAACACTGGGAAGAATCTCAAATCGGCAGCTGCAATCTGCAGGCATTCCTCTCGATCCGATTTAACGTTCCTTATCCGCCAACACACACACAAGGGTAGGAAAACGAATTACGTTTGTGTATATATGTGTATATGCTACTTACAAATGCAAAAAGGCCTCCTCTCGTAAGAGAGTTTAAAGCGAATCAGGATCATTAGGAAATAGTACAGAATGCGGACATATCTGCCTCCCGCCTCTGCAAACATTCGCAAACAAACGACGTTTTCATTCGAACCGAGCGCTGGCTTTAAAAAGGAACGCCTGGCGGTTTTTCTAACCTCGAGCGCCTTGTTCGCGCATGCGCCGTCGAATCGTCAGCAGTGCGTCCGTGCACCTGGCAGCACTGTGCTACGACACCGCTAGCAGCCATTCATTATTATTATGATGTCAAAACAACAGAAACACTCTTCTTCTTTACAAAATAATAACAAAAAAATACTGAAACACAAAGACACCTACAGTAGTCAACATTTGAGGTGGATCAAAAAGGTTCATCAAAGTTGTTCTAAGACAAGAACGCGTTTTAGGACAACTTTGATGAACGATTTTGCTCCACTACAAAATCTTGACTACTGTACTATAGCTACAGCTAACAGCAAAGCCTTCAAATATCTGTTGACAAACATGACAAACCTGTGCAGCTTGACACCGCCATTTACCGATTTACACCCACTCGACCTTTTGCTTACGGTTACAATGAAGTGGGCATTATGTACGTTTTGCACAAGTATCGTCAAAATCCGCATCACATTGCGTGTTTACATGTGCTGCTTCAGCATTCAGACGGACCCGAGGGGAGTTTTCCCGCGCGCGGGTGTTGAGAATGGAACGCGAGTTTTTGAATTTCTTGTTATCGCAAATTAAGGACTTTAACGATTTTTAATTATGCTTTGCAACTGACCTATTATACAAGATGGCACTATTGTAAATATATGATAACTCCAGAGCTGGTTAATTGTCTTTACCGAGGAGTAAAGCGTCTGTACAGTGGGGGGGAAAGCGGTAGTTAGTTCACCTCATTTCGAAGGGGAATTCAGTTCTGAATCGACGCGTCTTCAGAAGGGTTCCGAGAATGTTGTATTTTGCCTTCTAAATCTTTCCGACACATGATCATTCAGGTATTCCAGGATCTTTTGCAAGGATATGCATTCCGTCTGTTGGATTTCAGTGTCACCTGTCTTTCTTTCCCTTTCGGTCTTTTGCAACGTCGTCTCTCGCGCTCATCATCTTCCTCCGTGTTTCAGCTGCAACTGTTTACATAGCAATCTGGAAATGTAGAGTTGACAAAACCGACAAGACAGAACAGAAATTTTATTATAAATATATACAAGTATATACATGAACTACTGACTATACTGTAAATGTTTTTTTTTCTCTCTCTCTCTCTCTTTTGCTCTGTTCCTCTGTATATAGGTTTGCATATTTTATAGTCTTTTACTTCTATCTAGGAGTAGGCCTACTGGTTGACTAAGAAAATTTAAAGACAAAAAATGAAACACTGAATTAAAGCAGGTAAACTCTAGTCCTTAGAGATGCAGTATGGTTGTAAGGTATTTAATTATGGAACATAAGAAGAGCCAATTAGATTTGATCTGAACATTCACTTTCAGAACTGCTGCCAACATGCTTATTTATTTGCCTATTTATGTGTTCATTAGTTCATTTTTTTTCAAATGTCATTTGTTAAATTATTTTTATTCCATTTTAAAATACTAATATATGTACTTCTATCATTTCAGCGGTTGTAATGTTTACGTTTGTAACCACACACCAAATATCATTTTGTCATTTAAATTATGCTTTTTTAAAAATATATTTTTACATGTTTTTGTATTGTGAGACACAATGGAACAATGCAACTGGCAGAATCAGGGTAATCCTTTATGGAGAATGTAGAACTCTTGAAGGACTGGTGTCAAAAGTTTTTGCTGCACCTCTTAGAACTGTCTGGTGTTTTCTTCTGTTCTGCGATTCCATGCATATGTCAGAACTCCGATTTGCTTCACTGCTTTTTCAAACACACTGGGGGAAAAAAAAGAAAAAACTGCACTAATCCATCAGACTCTCAGCAACTCTGGTTTTATAGCCATTCTTCATTAGCACTAACTGTCTTCAACTCATCAGAAAAGTCATAACTTGCAGAAACAATGCAGTAAAATTGCGTAAAATAAAAAAGAAAAAAAAGAGAAAAATACAAAAAAAAAAAAAAAAAAAATTCAGACATTTTGAGCACAGTTGAGCGTGCTGGGTGTATATGTGGATTTTTGCCAAGCCTATGACAAAGAGATTGAGCTGTATTAGCAGTCGGAGTGCTGCCGCAGCTTCTGCCCTGTTCTCAACTCCACGTTTCTCTGGTCCCTAGACTCTCTTTTGTAATTTTACTGAATGACGCGTTTCCGCTTAAGCCCAGTAATAAAGCACAGTGTAGAATAAAGCAGCATTATGCTTGTCCCATTTCCTGCTGTATGTCTATACAAGCCTTTTTATGAGTTGTTTTTATCACTTTCTCTCTTTTCATGGATTTGTGGCATGACTGATGTACTCCGAAACCACTTCAAAGGTGGAGGGTTTACATGCACACACACACACGGGTACCTCTCTGAAACTTTCTTTACAACACTTCAGATCAAATTAGACCAATAGCCCTGGAGCGATGTTTGGTTGAATCCCATTGCATATACTGATGCTCCCAGATCAAGTTTGAAGTATCAAAGCATATATGCGGTGTATATTGGAAAAGCAGGGGAATAGGAAAGTGAGGGGACACATTAAAAATCATGCTACACCCACTGTGGAAAAAAAATATTTGTTAATATATGCAGAAAATTCAATGACTCATGAATATTGTGGAAAACAGTGCTGACTATAAATCTTACTGACTAGTCACTTTTATGAGAATTTCTCATTTCATCAGATGACAGTGGGATTACGTGTTACAGATCACAGCAACTGTTCTTCAGAAGCTCTTTAAACATATATGTCGCCAAGTTAGTTCCTTGGAAAGCCTGTGGACTTTTAATGGTGCTGCTGCCCAACCATCTGTGACTGAATAAACAACACCATTTATTAATAAACATTTTATTAAGGCAAAAATAAACCTTGAATACGTCAATAGCACACAAAAAAGTTGAAAAATTAAGACCATAATTATTTCAAGACACTTAAGAGATTTAAAAGGCAGAATTAAGAGCACATGAATAATTAATGATCATTCAAATTCAGTTATTCCTACAATCAATCTGAGTGGCCATTATAACCCTTCAACAGATGAAAAAGATGTCTTCTAAGATCTCACTCTCCTCCAGGTCTTGCAGAGAGGACCGACTGGGGCCAAAAGGAGAGAGAAGAGGCTTCTGAAAGGACTGTGGGGCGACGAAACTCCTCCGGGATGAGGGATTGATTCGGTACCTTTCTTGGTTGGATACGGGGCTGATAATGTCCAACAGCTCAATCAAAGAGTCGTCCAACCTAACAATGAAAAAAAAAAAACCATCACTTAGCGAAAATGTCATAGAATTGTTTTATAAACTAAAACGGAAGTGGAAAAATGTGATGTAAATAAAAGCATGAAAATTTACATAGCACTCGGAATGCTGTATAGACTCAGATTCCCTTACAAAAAAACAACATTGTTGCATCTGAATAGACGACAAGAGTTCACAGGCTTTGAAACATGTGGCCTTAGGCTGCATATGAAGAACAAATCAGCTTATTTTTTCCTAGTTTGGAAGGAAAACTGAGAGCCGAGTGAGAAGATAAATAAATAAAAGAATAAATAAACAAAGATTAAGCTAATAAAGATTCAACCCCTCAGTCGAGGTGCTTAATAAATTATTCATTGAGTACAGACGCGCACATTTCAAATATAAAACATGAATTCTTAAAGCACGCTCCACTGATGCTGCTAACATAATTCACTGCTCATTCTAAACAGCATTGCATCCATGCAGCAGAGGGGATGAGTGGGTATTCATACAGATGTGTGTCTGAGGGATCTCAGCTCCTATAAGAGGCAGAAAACGGTGTCATTCACTGAGTGCCTCTGACATATGAAAGCAGTATTTGCTTCACAGCCATGATAGCGGTGATTATCCAGGACGCTGAGATACATGCCATCCACTATTTCCTATTTCTTTGGTGTCTGACACTTTTTGGGTCTGAAATCATGAAAGCATTGGCTATACCTGAAAATATTTCCACAGAAAGGTAAATAGAAATTAAAGGTTGTCAGAACGTCAAACTTCCATCCATCACAGGAAACACATTAGCTCTGTTCTAAAGCTCTGCCTTATAGGACAACATCCTTTCTAAGATGGAACCTCAAAAGTGATTGATTTGGAACAATTCATATAGACAACTCCTCACGTACTGTAAGACTCGATTCACAATTGATTCCAGTAGAGTAAAAAGGTTGCTTATCTAAATGTAAAGGATAAAATGGTTATTTAATAGAATTGACCTATTTATATGTCAGTATTAAATGAAATCTATGCATATAAATCTCATCTTCTCCATTTTGGATTTATTTTTTTCACTAAGCTTGGCACAATGCTTTTTGGTACTGCCTTAACCAGAAAATATCTTGAAATTTGTTAAGAAATATTAAGATATTATTGCTGCCTACCTTTTTGGCTTATATTGAGAAGTTTATGTTGAGTCTCTATGGTGCTTTTATGTTTTTTAATTATAATTATAATTAATTATGTTTGGGTATTGGCAGCACACTAGATTTTGACTAACTGTGACTATATCAACATCAGCAGTACCGCTGATGAAAAAATACGAGCTGAAACTAGAAATAGGCAAAATAAACAAATCGTATGAGCAGACTTTCTCTTCATTTGTGCTTATAGATAAAAGTCCAATAATTGACAATTTCTCATGACGATAATCATGAACAGTAACTGTGATTAAACATTTGAGCAAAATAATTGGGATAAACACTTTAAGAATTATGCAGCATGAATATTCTAGAAAAAAATTCTCTGAAATTCACTGAAAAAAAAATCAGGATAGGTTGACTAAAAAACTAAAAAGGACATTTAAACTAGGACTAAGACTCAAAACAACACCAACGTGAATGAAAAGGGACAATTCTCAAATATTTAAATTTGAGTTTAATTTTCACAAAAGTTATCATATGACTACAGAAGAATATAGTGAATATAGCAAATATGTATGGACTACTTTTAAGGTGCAGTTATTCTGTGAAATTTTGCCTGAAAAAAAATGTCTATTTTCAAATTAGTGATGAAACGCTAAAGACACAAGTCACATACCAAAAGCTTTTTTGTTTGATCAACGCTGCAGATCCACGTAACCAATCTGAACCCACTGTGAAATCTGCGTAGAGAAAACCGTCACCCTCACGCAAAATTATTATTGAAATTACTGGATTTTGCCAACAAAAATTTGTCAAACAACAGTAAATGTGGTAAATTTTGTCATTTTTGAGGCTTGCCAACCCAAACAATTTTCACTGCGAGAAATAATGCAGCCAAAACATTCTTCCCACAGATTTTAAACAAATGATGACAGGCTCTTCACTTTTAGTGGAACTATCTCTTCAAATCTAAAATTATGCCTACACCACCCATCCTTCAACTGTCTATTTCTGTTGACCAGCTGAGGACTGAGCGAACTGGAGAATCTCAGCACAGGTAAAGATGAGTTTTGAGGCTGACGGATTGATCCCCAGAGTGTTGAACACATGTTCACACAGCCAGCGCGGTGGGGTTCCCAAGCACCTGTTCTCCCTCACGCTGGGACAGATGAAGGTGCCCTAGCTATGGAAGACATCCGGCATTGTTCCGCTGCCAAAGATCGGAAACCCCCGGTTCCCTGATGACTACAGACCAGTTGATCTCACTTCACACATTGCGAGGACCTCCGAGAAGCTGGTCCTCAGACAGACCACCTGGACCCAGGACTGTTTGTTAACCTCTGTTACGGTTCTGACCCTGAACTCTGGAGGCAGCAACCATTCACCATTAACAAACCTACATATGCTGTACTTTACTGGCTTTTCTGCACACTGCCATCAAACAAACACAAGAGGTCTGGTCCAAACCCTAGAGAGCTGCCGTGCTGTCTACTGCCTATATGAAAGGTTCTTCACAAGGGACAGATCTGGAACAACCTACATAGGCAGCAACTCCATATCAAGTGCAATTTCGAGAAATATCAAGAAATTTAGTACTTCAGCTTATTTCAGTTAGTTGCCAAGGAAGCACTTCTAATTGTTCTTCACTTCATCATGATATTTCATGATGCAGCCCTAGTGAGAAGTAACTACACTGCACCTTTCCAATTCGTGAACCCAACTGCATAAAACAGTTAATGCAGACTTCCACTCTTATGTTGTTTTTGCACCGTTAACTTGTCAACCCATATTCCAGTAATACATACATAATCAGGAACGTCTCATTTCACTCCTGCAATTTTACACTGAATGTTTCTTAGTACTTGCTTTTGATGTTGCTGTTATTTTTGAATAAATGGAGTTTTCCTAATGAAATTACTTTGCAATAAATATTATGTTACAAGAATTATGTTCTTAACTAACAGACACAAACAACAATTGCTTTTTATCTGTCAGGTATGTTTTATTTGCTAGCGATTACAGAGCCAGTTACAAGACCGTTTGAGAAAGAGACTTGCTTGCTGAATGTCAGTATGCAACTTCACATATTCACTCGCGATAAAAAACTGTTACAAATATTTCATGACATCATAATAGATCAAGCTGCATAATGTTCTTTTGCTTTTATGCCTGAAACCTGAATCTAGGTTTCATTTACATCCAATCCTATAACAATGATAGTAATGTCCAATCTGGGAATCTCATTTTGTCATTTTAGCAAATGACAATCGATTACCATACGACAATTCTTTTGCACGTTTGCATCAGAGGGAAAGAGAAGAAGAGCTTACATTGAGGGTGGATGGTTGATGGGGTGGGACTTTGGCAAGGCTCCCTCTTGAAATGTGAGAATTAGCATTTTTATTTGTTGATTTATTTAACGGACAGGCCTCTCAAACAGCCATCCATCAACGGACGACATTGCCGATATGAATAATGCATTTCTTACCGCCGGTCACAATCTATAACAAGGGAAGGGGTAGGTGTAGTTTGGGCGGGGGAGGGGGATGTTAGGGCGTTGGTAGGAGGAAATTGCCGGAGCGAATGCTAATGTGTTTGGCAGTCATATTTACCCAAACGCTTTCATTGCTTTTCACAAGGTCCACTGGTGAATGACCATGAGACATTAATATCACTTAAGAGGAGGTTTGCTAATCCCAAACGCTATCTGTTCACTCAACGGATCAGTAGGGGTTGGGAACAGAGTTCAAGATGCCTGAAATAGAAAAGCAGAGGTGAGCGGAACGATGGCAGTATTTGAGTAACCAGATTACTGAAGAGAGAAATAAAATAATAGTGAATTCCTGAATTATTAAAAAGAAAAAGTATAAAAATAATAAATTAATATTATTATTTTTAAAATGAATGAATGAATATATATATATATATATATATATATATATATATATATATATATATATATATATATATATATACAATACTTTTTTGGAAATCATATAAAAGTATAAAGAATATACTAGAATCTCTACAGGTTAAGTCATTTTGCAAACATGAGCATAAAAAACTCCTACTCGCATCAATGAGAGCGAGGAAGAGTAAAATACAGAGAGCGGGTGAAAGACAGAGAAAGAATCAGGTTCTACTTCAATAATTCCAAACAAAAGACAGTTTATCAGTTTCCAGACTCCAGTTATTTTACTGTTCTCATTAAAAATGTCTGTCACGCCTGAGAGCCCAAACAAATTTGTTGCCCAAACAGTAATATAAAAATCCTAAAACGGCAAACACCGACAAAACTGCATGTCAATTTTCTGCCAAATCAATAGTAAGCTGAGCAGAAGCACAGGCCATGAGATCAGGAGGACTGACATTTCTCACTTCGGGTCTATCAAACCAGCCCTGAAAATTTTAATAAGATACACAATTAAAAAAAAAAATGGCCCAAGTCTGCACAGGTTAATTTAAAAAGGTGGAAGTAATTTGAAAGAAGGACGTGGTTTGATAAGTGTATTGTTTTGACGACTCTTGCGGAGGTTGTGGAGTTTTATCATTCTGACTGCATAATTCATCTCCTACTACTACTTAGACACTTACAGTCCACTCTCCTGAAAGATCAACTCACACAAGATTTTTATATTTCTAAAGGAAATGTGTAGAGCTTGCCATACAAAACACACCATCAAGACGATAGGGCTTTTTATATCATTATATATAAATATTAAATAAACAAAAATCTTTTATATAAATATTATTTTAAATAAATATTTAAAATTAATTAATATATTCATATTTTCTAAATGTTTTTGGCATACTGTTACATAGTTGTTAAAGCATTGCTGTCTGGTTTCTATGGTGTTTAAGGAGGATGCTGAACAGAGTCAAAAGAGCCCACCACAGTCTTTCAGAACTCTTTATTAATGTACGTGCACAAGACTTCATCACCCACCATATGAAAACCTTAAAATTTGAAAGTTTGGTCACTAAGAAAAGTAATAACGCACACCTCTCCTCAATCATTCAACTCCACAAATGATGCGGGATGACAAACAGTTTAAAGTTTAAAGGGTTAGTTCACCCAAAAATGAAAATTAGGCTGTTTTACTCACCCTAGAGGTATCCTAGGTATCTTTTTTTGTCTTTGATTGTTCAAGTTGTTTAATGGCACTCAGCGGGTGTTGCATGCATCAGTCCAAAAGAGGTTAAGTAAAAAGCGCCCATCCATAAAAAAAATAAAAAGTGTCTCGCACAGCTCCGGGGGGTGAACAAAGGCCTCCTGTGGCGAATCGATGCATTTTTGTAAGAAAAATATCCATATTCAAAATTTAATAATCACTTTAATGTAGCCCCCGGAGCCGTGTGAGACACTTTGTTTATGGATGGGTGATTTTTATTTAACTTCTTTTGGACTGATGCATGCAACACCCGCTGAGTGGCATCAAACAGCTTGAAAGATCAAAGACAATTTTTTTATATAACTCCAACTGGATTCGTCTGAAAGAAGTCAGACAGATACACCTAGGATGCCACAGGGTTGAGTGTAAAACAGACTAATTTTCATTTTTGGGTGAACTAAGCACCAACTATTTATTAAAGATAGAAACAGTGACACTTGCTTTAGCAAGAGCTTTAAAACCCCAGAATTTGAAAGACAAGACCTATTTAAGTGCGTTATCATGCAAGAATTAGCATTTGAGTTCGCACACCCCAAGGATACTGCAAATCAAAGAAAACTACTTGCTTCAGATTGAGTGAAATGTTATGATCTATAGCAGACAAGAGATATCCATAACCATTTTCATTAACCTGAGCTTTATTTCCCAGGGCATCTTTTTCTTTTCAGCAAACTTGTAGTAATAAAGTGCTTGTCTATTGATTCATTCTTTAAGAGTGTGTCCATGCAGCATCCGACCCATTAGACCCTAGCCCAGACCTGAGGTTGTTCAGAAGACTGCTGGCATCCAACCTCTGGCTTCTTAAATAAACTATAAAACGACACACTTCATTGATTTCCTCAAATCAGGTTTGGTTTTGAATAATGCAAAGGTACCTTCCGGACAGTGGGCAACAATAAAATATTTATATATCATCTCATTAGAGTTTTTGGCATTAGTGGGGCAAAGGAAGGTATTCCATGATGCTTTACCAACCAAGCCAAATATGTCCTTTTGAATCAAAATATGAATTGCATGTCATATGTACAGATATTTTTCCCGTCAATGTAACGTTCAATTTTCATCAATTACTTTAACTTTTTTATTTATTATTTTCCTACCATCTGAGCAATTTAAGCTAGTTTAGAGACTCTAAATATTGATGTGCGATTTCTTAACCACGGCAAATCATTAATTCATTCAATTAAAATCTTCTAATCGAATCAATTCACAGTCCTAAGAGAACTAAAAAACTATTCAATTGGCTATTTTATCACGTATCTTTGACATTAAAGCTGCTTGATGCCCTGGTCTTGGTTCACATTTAGCCCTTCTCAACTTCCCCAATGCATATTATGCATATGCGAGAATCAGTAGCGGCTCCTGACAGTAAATTTGGGTGGGGCAGATTCTGGGTCGTAGCACTAATATATGAAAAACATTTTGTAAACTTTATATTCTAATCTCTCATTTAAACTAAAGGATTTATACTTTGTTAATATGATCCACTACTCCACATAGAAAAAAAAGACAAGTCTTGGTGGAGCGAGGTTCACGTAAGATAACGTGAAAATAAGGGGGCATCTCAAAACTGCCCCAATGGCTCTCAAATAGACTGCGCTGCAGTTCCCCTTTCCACCACAGATTTACGTTGCAAAACTGTGGGGCGCTGTTGATCTTGTGAGGTCTGCCCCGCTTAGTATCATGTATACATGCCTGCTAAAGCCATGCATGTGATTTTAACATATACTGCTTACTTTACGACTTTAAATAGTAGCGAAAATCTGAAAAATATTTGTTGCAGAATGCTGAACACATTTACAATTTATTATCTATCTAGGTCTATGTTGTGGATGAATATTTTGGTGTGGCCTTGCCCCACCTGCCCATATAGAGGAGCCGCGTCTGGCGAGTATTCAATTCCCTTTCAGTTCTGACATTCTCTTGGTATGCCTCCCACAAATATCATAACTGCACACAAAGCAGCCTAATTTTCCCAGCCCCTGTTAAAGTTCTGGCTCGGTAATGAAATGTCTGAGACAGAAAAGAACATATTAATGCAAAATATTCAACACAACATATAACAGGGAGAAAAAGGCAATTACTTCTGAAGTCAGTACATTTTCTCCTAGAAAAAAAGAAGAAATATGCCTTACAAATGACTTACAAATAATCTGCATTTTTCAGAGATGGCACGTTAAACGAAACATGCTCATGCTCTTGCTGTGGGGGTTGGGGGAGTAGAAAAAAAGACATGCTGTCACATTAATTACATTTCTACGTTAAAAGAAAACGGTAATGAATTTCCTTCCCTATCCCAGAGTGTGTCTCGCGCTAGCGGTCAGTGATTCATTCTCTGCCTCACTCTTTCTCATTAAGCTGAGGGAGGCGCCGCATTCTCGGCCCAGGCTAGAAGACTCTGTTCAATTACACCTGCTGCTGGGCCCTGCTATGCCAGCTAATGGGACTCAGCTTGGCTCCTGTCAGCCTCAGCACTGGCCGGCAAAAATCTTCATTTAACTCATCAAACAGGCCTCGCACACTGCGTTCAGCCCAGACCAGCTTCCTCTTTTTCCTCTTTCTTCTCCCTTTTTCCCTGTTTTATTCTGATTCCCCCCATACATCACTGCTTCCACCCCTACTTTTTCACATTCATGCATTAAGAAGCTCTATCACAAAGACAGGGACTCCAAGAACACAATTAATACACAGGCTTGGCCCCCACTGTGCTGTTGAGCAAAAATTGCTGTCATTTCCCTCTTTCCACTCCTTCCTGAATTGAACTTGTTAAATTGTATTTACTGGTATGGGTCTTTTCATTGAGTTTCCTGAGAGTGGCTTCTCTCAAGCACCATACCCCACCCATCTTTAAATTGCAACAGCAGCCTCTCTACAGAAAGTGGTAGTTAAGTGATCAAACTGTCAAGTGGCAAAAATTAAATGTTTTGCTCAACTAAAAATATGGAAAGAGTGTGTAAAAACTAGGGCTGGACAAGATAACGCGTTATCGCATTAACTGATTAATGCCAACAATTACTTTATCGCGCATTAACGCAGACTAACCATGGGTCACAATAGGGGTGGGATGTTGATCATTACTGGCTTGGGATGAGTGTCATCACGCATCTCAATCAATGAGAGCATTTGGGGAGGGCCTTAGACTGCAGCAGTGCTCACATTATTTTTGTTTTTGTTAACTTTGTGGTTTATTATTTTGCGTCATCTAGGATGCGGTAACACATGGGCCTCTCACACAATAGCTTTACAGAATTATCACTCTTGCTGCTCACGCAATCATGCAGCATGTATCATAAGTTCCACGCTCCGCCACGGTTAGCGCTCACACTCACTGATCTATATATAGGTGGGCTCTGGCCCAACCCTTCTAACCAAGCCTTGAATAGCTAAACGAACCACGCCCAGGAGCAGCACGGAGCGATCACACTAGTCAGATGCACCGGGTCAAATGTGCTCCGGCAAAAAAGCGCCTTATTTGTTTAAAGTGTTTGCAAACCAAATGTTATTGCACTTTTGTTCATATAGCGGTACTTTTAAATGAAAAAAGTGCACAATATACTACTTTTGAATGCATTATTGAATTTTGTGCATAATGTGATTAATCGCAGGCAATCATGCAATTAATCGCGATTAAAAAAATGTAATCGTTGCCCAGCACTAGTAAAAATACATTGGTTGTGTTAGACGGCTGGGCGGGAACTATACAGGATGAATTAGATGTGTGTATGAAGTAGGGGTGGGAAACGCAGGGTACCTCATGATATGATACTAATCACGATACATGGTTCACGGTGTGATAATATCACGATTCTGCGATAATCGATATATTGCTAGACAATCCTATAACAATACGTCACGATAACATTCTAAACAAAATGCCTGTGAAAAGGTTAAGTGCAAGTTTTCTCTCTTTATTCAAGTCCAAACTGTTAGAAAACAGCACAAAAGTTCTGTAAATCAAATTTAACATGCTAAGTAAATTAATTCTTTGACTTATTAAACTTTAACTGCTTGTGTGTGTGTGTGTGTGTGTGTGTGTGTATGTGTATGTGTATACACACACACACACACCTGACACATTTCAAAATTTACCTGGAGTGTTTTCTCAACCTTTCCTCTCCTCTCATCATAAAAACGGAGCCCCGCACACGTGACATGCAGGGAAAAATTAGCCATTCACATTGCCTCTTTGCACGCTCAGGTTTGTTACATTTCAAATGTAGACACGCGGCAAGCACACACACTGCACACTTCTCCGCCGCAATACAGCTCTGACAAGGTTTTGCCTTATCGTCCATGCCACAGGTGCAGATTTATGTTTCTGCCGGTCGGTGCCCACTGCATAATGCACACTTGCAGTATCTGAGAGAGAGGGAGAGCAACCAGTTGTTTGTTGACACAAAACTGGACGCGCCGGCGGCACTCTCTCACTCATTATAGTGAGGGAAATCCACCTGCGATCCGAGCGGAGAGGTTAGGCTACTCATGGACTGAATATGCACTCTGTAATGATAATGTGATCGATGCCTACAGTCCAAGCTGACAGCTGTTCCGGGGCAGTTTTTTAGATCACATTTCCATAAACATATGTATTAGCAGTAGAGCTAATACAGTGGCTTCGAGCCCTGCATTTCAGCCCGGGTCCAACGGGCCCAACTTTTTTTTTTACGCCCCTCGGGCTGGGCTTCGGGCCAATTTTCACGTCATAGTTCAGAAGCGGGCCAGGCCTCGGGCCTGTTTTAGGTTTCTCCTTATTTTTATATTTTAGACATCCATCAATTAGTGATGAAAAAATTGCTGCGCTGGTGTAACCAACACGAGTCGAGACCAGCTCGATGGTGTTTATTGTACCGCCAGCAGCAGCATGTATGGTGCGTGCAATCAGCGCAGCTTATGAATTCTGCGTTCAAATGCACACAATAGGCTAAAGCTTGCCGCAAAGGACACCAGCAAAAGTAATTACCATAAATGTGTCAAGAAAAATAGCAAGGAGATATTTGAATTATTTACTAATAAACTAGTGCTTTCTGAGTCGGTATCGCAAGGATGAAGTTGCCAATCCTGACTCGCCATCTCCTCATTAGATGCACTTTTAGAGAGAAGTGCACCTTTACAGATTTTAATGAAATTAAATGTTATTTTTTTGTTTGATTTCCTTAAGTAGTAATTGAAAGCGTTCTATTGATATATTTATCATGTCTGTGAGGCATGTATTCGCTGAGTTTCGGTCCATTATTGTAAAGCACTCCTATTCAAGACGAGACGGCAGAAAGTGCATCATTCGTTTGTTTTCTTTATTTTATAAAACGTTTTGTTGATATTGTGAGCACACAAAAATAAAAGTAGACCCTTTACCTTTATGAGCAAAAATTACATCGTATCCACTGAAAAAAAATGCAAGTCATCGCTCTGGCGCCTCCATGTATTGCAAAAAGTGAGTTTTAGCTTCCACTATTGGATAGAGCGCATGTTTATCTAGGTTTAATGTTTAAACAGTTATATGCTTGAACTGTTTTATATCTATAGATTTTATTTTAGGTCGTGATTATTTGAGAAGGCTAAATTGATCAAACATAGGCTCACTGTCTGCCACTGGCCGATTGGTCATTGCTTTAAAAAACAAAAACTTGAATTTAACGAACAAAAAATGCTCCGTTTTTCTAAATCAACTTAATAAAAAAAAAATGAAACGAAATATAATCACTTTTCCATTACATACAAAACTGAACTATTTTAATAGCTGGAACAGTAGGATATGCTGTTTTGGAATAAGGGGGAAAAGAGACGGGCTCGGGCCGGTAATTCTGATAAGCTGTCGGACACGGGCCGGGCTAGGGCCTGAGCGTCTCAGGCCAGGGCCGGGCTAGGGCCTGAGCGTCTCGGGCCAGGTCCGGACTAGGGCCTAAATTTGAGGCTACAGTGGCTGGAAATCTGTTTAGCCATTGGTTCCTTGTGCTTCCCCATCTTCATAGAGAACAAGGTTCATGGTTGCTCAGAGTGCTTTGGAAAGAAGGTGGAAATGGCGCAGCTGCGGTTTCGACTCATTTTTAGATGCTGGGAGCAGGGAAATCTATATAGAGCGCCTTATTGTAATAATTAAAATATTAATATTTGGCGCCAGATATTGATTCTCGTATCGCATTGAGAAGGACAACGATATATCGCCATATCGATATATTGTCCCACCCCTAGAATGAAGAAGCCTATCCATAGCAAGGGGAAAACTTGAGTTGACCAAAGACAGAACCCTGAGGGACACCTTAACTCACCTGGAAGCCTTTGGAGTGCTAGGAAGGCCAAGAGGAGGAATTTTGGGAAGAGCAGATGTCCGGAAGCTTTGTGAAACCACAGGAGAGGTGGCCATATCCTTCTTGGTAATGGAGATATCTGCAGGGAGAAAATTAGAGATGCTTGAAAGGATGTAATGCAAATTTCCAATTAAAGGTGTGAACTAAAAAGCAGAAAGGTATAACATATTCTGCATAATTTCTTGTGCATGTACCTTGTGAAATCTGGGGTGCAGACTGTTCAATACTTGATGTGTGTTGCTGTGACTGTACGTTACTTAACGAAGGTCGAACATTTCCCTGCAAAGTGTGTGATTCTCCTTTTATTTCACTTCTGAATAAGAGGGAGAGAGAAAGCAAAGATATTGGTCTACACTACTGTTTAAAAGTTTGGAGTTGCTCACCAAGGCTATATTTATTTGATACAGTAAAATTCTGAAATATTAATCACAATTTAAAATAACTTTTCTATTTTTATATCATTTGAAATATAATTTATTCCTGTAATGGAAAAGCTAAATTTTCAGCAGCTATTACTCCAGTCTGCAGTGTCAAATGATCCTTGAGAATCATTTTAATATGCTGATTTTGGTGCTCAAGAAACATTTCATGATGTTGAAAACAGTTAATTTTCAATTAATTTCCTTAATTTTTTTATGAAAACCATGCATCTTTTTCCAGATACGTTCATGAACAGAAAGTTCAACTGAACATATTCTGTAACATTATTAATGGATTTACTGTCAGTTTTGACCAAGTTAATGCACCCTTTCTGCATAAAAATATTAATTAAAGCTGTAGTCCATAAGTTTTGCCTCTGTCGCCATCTCTGTTTGAAAACCCGCAATTGCAGCTGTTTGAGGAATTATCTTCCTTGCATGAGTTGTGCAACGTCAAAGCTCCAGCGCGGATGAATCAAATGTGTGGCTGTCAGTCACCACACTGGTGTGAACACTGCACTTTGTATACACAGATTCTACATCTTGAAAGTATGACCCACATATGAGATTTCACTAGAGAATTTCATCTGAACAAGTAAGTAACAACTGCCACTTTTGTTCTGATCAACTGAGGAAAAAAGCATTACAATAAATTGAGCTACCAATGGTGATTAAATATCACATCAAACGTGCCAATTATTATTGTTATACTTTGTTTTCAAATTGTTGACCGTAATAACATCAGCATTGCGTGAGTGCGTGTATTAGCATTACCTGTAGATTTCAGTTTCTGTATTCTTATCTCTAATTGTCATACCACTTGAATTTCATATAAAGAAATTGTTCTTGTAACCCTAAATGCAAATTAAAGTTCCTTACAACTCATTCTCTCTGAAATAAATATTTTATCATTATGAACATAGCAAAACTAGAAAAAAAGCACAACATAAGAAACTCCATAACTGTATTGACTAAGCGAACAAGTGCTTAACCAAAAAAGCCCTCTCTGCATCCGTTTTAAACCCCTTCAAATAAGGAGTTCCCACCACCTTTTAAAAGACCTGCCGATATTTATTCTTGTTTTAGCAATGGCTCGTTCGCATTCTCTTTTTTTCTGCAGCCACTTCTCCGTAAGAATTCTTGTGGTTTTGACTATGGGTGAATCTCCAGTCACTGTTGATTGTCGTTTCGACCTTTCTGAATTACAATTCACCATTTATTCCAACTGCTGTGAGAAAAGGCTATAAACGATCCATCACCTGCAGCATCCTCACGTGCGATATAGCATACTAGCCGGGACAACTTTATGTTTACAGATGTGACGTAATGAAGCAGCACCATGCTCGAATTTCCCATGAAAATCATCTCTCCATCCCTTTTCTACATTCAATGCAATTTTGAAAACAAGCTTTACCTGTGTGTCAACTGATCCATTACAAAACTTGATTGTTGACCCTCATTAAAACTGCTGTCTCCATTTAGAGGTCTCTCAAAGTCTGTTGTGGTTGCTTGCTGAAGCTTCAAAAGAGACAAATTAAAAAAATGTTCACGGTTTAATTCAAGTTAGGCTGCATAATGTTGATTACTATCAAAAACAGTTAAACTTATCCCTCATGGTTACAGTACACTGAACTGAAATACTTCATAGGTGCATGAAACTTTCTCTATTTTAAATCAAACAATGCATTCAAAATGGTAATAATATTTAAACAAATGGTTTGTGCCAGACTCTTACTTGCTATACTGAAGGTATGATTGGCGGAGTTGCTTGTTCTGGAGCAAAAGTTTCTCTTCCTGTTGAGCCAACCGAGCTTGAATTCTCTCCCTCTCCATCTCCAGCTGTTTCTTCTGCAGGAGAAGGCATCGTCGTTTCTCTTCCCAGTTCTCCTGACCAGACAGTGGTGCTATTCCAGTTCGATTAGCACCACACATGCCATCATTTTCCATTCTGTGGCACTGATGAGAACACTTAGGTTCAGAGGCGCCATGCAGCCTCAGGGCAACACAGGCTGAGGGTTCCCTTTCCCTGTTGAAGAAGCTGAGATCACTATGTCCACCTTCAGATTTGTGATTGGTGTGCCTGTCATGGATTTCGCAGTTCTGGTCGCTGCTTGAGGGTGCACTGAACGGTCCCGTTGAGAATGAATGAGTGCACGCTACTGACCCACCTCTATCAGTTTTGCTTCCTGATGAAGGGAGGTCCAAGTAAGATCCATCTAAAGCAGTTCCTCTTTCACCCCAAGACCCCCTGGCCGCACCCTCGCTGCTAGGAATCTGTGGGACGGGGCATAGGTACAAAAAGTATACACGTCACCTCTGACCATTTAAAAATGTGGCCACAAAGGCAGGTTTTACTCAAGGGAGTCGAAAGGATGGGCACATCCCAAGAGAATGCAACAACCCAAGGTCAATCACCAAAGAGATAAACATTCAGGACAAAGGAGAATCGTCCGCCTCTCAGGGGACAGAAATGGGCCACAGACTAATTCAAGAGGAGGTTGCGGAGCATGTAAACATACATTACTCACAGCCAAGGTTTCGGAGAGGACAAGCTCATTTCCCTTATACAAGTTTAAGATGGAGGGTGCACAGGGTGCATGGTCTTAGTGTCACAGAGTTTTCTTGTTTTGTTTCAGCTTTAATATTTTTAGCGACAGTGCTTTGAAGAGGATGAATTTGGAGATGGAACCTCTCTGAGAGGGTTTTAGTGTGCTGACAGGTTAACAGTTACAGATGCTAAAGTGTCAGCAGGCCAAAACCTCTGAGAGGCTGCTTCTCTAAATCCATCCCCCATTAAAAGCGCCACCGCTAGAGCCATCTAACAGAGCTTTTGTAAAAAATTCACCTTCAACACATTTTAAGGCAATTACTGTTGGACTTCAAATCGCCTGCTGTGAGAACAGAACCATTATTATGAATAATCTAAAGATCCATGATAGTTTTGAGCAATAAAGGGAGCTGGATATTAAGGCTTTTTATTTGTTGAATATCTGATCATTACCCTGTTCAGACAGGATAGGTCACTGACTCACTGGTTGTCATGAAAGATTTGCATGACAGATTTGTGTGTAGTTATGAGTCTGCAGGTTGATTGGCTGATTAACCTGTTAACTGTCACCCCGTCCCGTATACGGGACACCTACGTTTACTTCACTAAATCCTTATCTAATCATGACAAACTATGTATCGTTGGAAAGGTCTAAGATTCCTAAATAGATATTTTACCAATGTTTTTTGTTAAAAATTATGTAGGAAAAGTAATAGATTAATTTATGACAAGAGTGCACCCTCAAAAATCTACATCATAACAGGAGTTCTGACCTTGTCAAAAAAAAGTCTTCATCGTTGCCTTTTTCTCTATCACTCTTGAGAAATAATCAGAAATGATACATCAACGGAAAATGTAAAATTCTCAAAATTCATCCTTTAAAACCCATTTTAAAATCAGACATTGTATTACCACGAAAATGGTACATCAATATCATGTTATAAAATGTTTTTGTTCATGAATTATAAAAATTTTAGTTTGGAAAGTGCACTTTCAAGTCTATGTTCAAACATGTGAGTGACAGTTAAGGGGTTAATAAACAAAAAATAAATAAGTAAATAACAAAAAACAAACTTTGAATAGGGTATTAATATTTTATATTAATAGTATTTGGAGTGCTTTTTATTCAGATTCAGGCCAGGCACTTTTTTTAATGCAATTCACTTATAATTTCTTAATAAATTTTTTTATGTATTTTTCTTCAGGAAAATTGAGAATTGGAATGAACAGTTCAGTTACAAAAAATGTTTCCAGTATATGAGATACATATTTAAAAAAAGCAATGAATTCAGCCGATGTCCAAACAACTGCAGATAGATAAAATTAAACTGTGGCATTCATTTTTCTTTTTCAAATAATCTCTTTCAATTCGAAATGTCATATTACAGATGTAAAATGAGTTATGAATGCCATTTCATGTTTTAGGCAACCTTGGTGGTCTCATCTCTCTCTTTGACCATGTGAAAGACAGAGGGACAAACACAAAAAAAAAAAAAAGACCTGGGAAAATTGCATAAGCATAATCCAATTTAGGGAATTACTGGTAGACTTGCAACAGCCTGCAGTGAATTACCATTATATATGTTCAAGGTCAATACTACACATATATACAGTTTGTGTGTGTGTGTGTGTGTGTGTGTGTGTGTGTGTGTGTGTGTGTGTGTGTGTATTTATATAAGTTAATTTAGTTATATATACAGAATACAGTTAATTTCACCAAATACTCTAATCAAACAAATATCACCTGTCACCTGATAAACTGGTTGGTCTGCCAGAATATTAAGTTAGTGGGGCAAACAAATTCATTTCTGCCAGTTATGGTTATACAAAGCCATGACTGATCAGCCAAAATTTTAACATAGCATAGAGGATACAAATTCAGTGCACGCACATGTTCAGTCTGAGCCATTTCTGGCTTTTCTCTATCGCTCTCTCCCACACACAGGCACATTCTCTTTTAATACTCACCTTGCTGTTGGAGCAGGACTGATTGAGCAGGGTGATAGACTTGTTGAGTTTCTCTTGCTGTTGGGAGAGGTATTGCTGATAGAGTCCCAGCAGCTCCTGACACTCTTGGTACTGCTGCTGCAGGCCTGTGCCGCGGGTCAAGGGTCAACACGCACTGAATAACTCTGCCGCTTTTCCCACTTAGACTAAAACTCTCTCCTCTCCCAAGCCAGACATGGTAATCCATTTCCCCCACTGTAGTGTTGCCAACCCAATGCTGACTAGGCAGGTGCCTTTATACAGAAGGTACAAAATGAAAGAACCTCCCTTAGAGTAGTGCCCCAAAGGTAACCAGTAACAACAAAAGCAAGCTTTATGTCGAGTTAAATACTCAAATATTTTTTGAAATGGCCAAAGCTGATGTTATGGGGCTTAAGAAGCAAAACCAATAATATTTCAAGATGCTTTCTTGGACTATATCAGTGGTTGAAAGATTTCTATGGTCTGTGAGTTGACTGGAGGCTTAAAAAATGAAATAAAATATTAAAATAAAACAAAAACTCAAAAGAGGGGTCTGTGAGTCAACTGAGTGATTAAACAAACTGGGTGTCTAAAAAAAAAAAAAAAAAAAAAAATTAAACTATAAAAGGTAACTTGTACAGTACTTAAAACCGCATGTTATAAATCGGAGAAAGTTGGTGGTTTCCCTAACTTGGGGTGTTATTCAGATGGCTAGGCAAATTTGTTTAGACACAATTCCTTTATAACTTTTTTCAGAAAAAGCCTAAAAGACATTGGATTAAAGCAAAAAAAAATCTTTTGACTGAAAATTATCCATAACCCAAAACACAAACCACAACAACACCTTTCACACACCCATTTTAATAACAATTTCTCCTTACCTCAAAAAAAAAAAATAAAAAAACAAAACAAATAAAAAAAAATTAGGACCAACTTCTGATCAATAATTAAAAAACTTCTGATCAAAAAATTAGCCTTCCTTACATTTGACTCAAAGTGACTTTTATTAAACGTATACAGTGTTTCCTAGGATTTTTTCCAGCTGTGGTGGCAGGACTATTTCCCATGGACCACGCGCCCTCCTCACCCAAGAATAACATGCACTTAGAACTTAATTTATTTTAACTAAAAAACTTAATAGTACATAATAAAATAAGAACAAATAAATTCATGACAATCAATAGCACAAACAAAAACAATAAGATACAAGTTACATCAACAGTACTTGACTTTTTTTCATTTAGGTCTAACTTTAAAGCGTTAGTTCACCCAAAAATGAAAATTATGTCATTAATGACTCACCCTCATGTCGTTCCAAACCCGTAAGACCTCCGTTCATCTTCGGAACACAGTTTAAGATATTTTAGATTTAGTCCGAGAGCTTTCTGATCCTCCATTGAAAATGTATGTACGGTATACTGTCCATGTCCAGAAAGGTAATAAAAACATCATCAAAGTAGTCCATGTGACATACATTTTGCTCCAAAAAGAACAAAAATTACGACTTTAGCAGCGTCATACGTCAGCGGCATCACTGCGGCGTCGTGAACGCGCTCACAACAGACCCGGAAGAGAAGACAATGCTGAATAAAGTCGTGATTTTTGTTATTTTTGGAGCAAAATGTATATTCAATGCTTCAACAATTTCTAACTGACCCTCTGATGTCACATGGACTACTTTGATGATGTTTTTATTACCTTTCTGGACATGGACAGTATACCGTACATACATTTTCAATGGAGGGTCAGAAAGCTCTCGGACTAAATCTAAAATATCTTAAACTGTGTTCCGAAGATGAACGGAGGTCTTACGGGTTTGGAACGACATGAGGGTGAGTCATTAATGACATAATTTTCATTTTTGGCTGAACTAACCCTTTAATCTATTCAGCTGCAAAATAACACTGGGTAGTCTTCACTGTATAATGAAAGACAGCAGGAGGTTTATTTAGGCTGCTGTCTCTTTAAGACCTACTCAATATACCGTTACACATGGCTCTACTCTTACTTTTTTTTTTTAAGAGCGCTTGTCCTCCTAATTAAAAATTTTTGGGAGCACCTTCTGATCAATAATCAAAAATTCTGATAAAAAATTTGCCTTCCTAATAAGGGGTGACTTGTGACTAAAGTGACTTACAGGGGTATTTTCTTTTTACCTTTGTAATGGCAGACAGAAAATGAGAGCGCGCGAGTGAGTTCTCAAGACTCAAAAACACATGCAAATTATACATTCCTTCATCTGTCATCACATTATGAACACAGAACCTGCGGGAAAAAGTAGAATTGTTATTAATAGCCACAATCCCGCACCGAAATTCAAGTTCTGCTCTGTGTTCTCTGCCAACAACCCGACTGTGAATGATGCAAGCGGCATCACTGTCACTAAGAAGCTGCAGTCATGGCAGGGATGATTATTGGCAGAACAACAACAACGCGCTACATTTTTCTTTTCCCCTCATTTTTTCCAGTTGAGGGAAATCCGTCATAGACTTGCTACAATTAACGGAAATCCGTCGTAGCGACAGAGAACTTTAATCCATGAAAACAACATCAGAATTGGTATCGTGCAGTTTTGGTAAGAAAAAAAAAGCAGTGAAAATTTAATTATATAACTGACAAAAATTACCAACACTGAATATGAAAGTGAAAAAAAAGTTGAAAGTTTTGAAAAAGAGTTTGAAAGTGAAAGTTTTGAAAGTGACGTGACATACAGCCAAGTATGGTGACCCATACTCAGAATTCGTGCTCTGCATTTAACCCATCCAAAGTGCACACACACAGCAGTGAACACACACACACAACCTAACACACACCCGGAGCAGTGGGCAGCCATTTATGCTGCGGCGCCCGGGGAGCAGTTGGGGGTTCAGTGCCTTGCTCAAGGGCACCTCATTCTTGGTATTGCTGGCCCGAGACTCGAACCCACAACCTTAGGGTTAGGAGTTAAACTCTCTAACCATTAGGCCACGACTTCACCTAAATAATGGTAAATATGGTATAAAACCACAGTAATTCATGTAAAAATACAGGTTATCATTTAGAAGAAAAAAAACTTGTTGTTTTTTAGATTTGGGGGGGGGGGGGTTTTTTGGTGGGTCAGGAACATTTGTTTGTATGCAATTCATTCATCATCTGACCTTTTTTTCAGAAAAATGCAGAAAAATCTGAATTGGTATCAAAGCTTTGGAGAAGACAAAGACAAAATAAAACCAAATACAACTGGACAGGTACAATCTAAACTTCCTAAAATAAATATTTCAATTTCAAGTTAGAGTGTTACAGGAAAAGCTACAAAAAGAACTGGCATTAAAAATTTCTTCCACTGAGAGTTAGGTTGCCCAGTGTTCTTATATCAAAAAGAGGAGGAGACCGGTTGGACTTCTTCTCTGGCTCCTGACATTTGAGTCTCTCTGGCAAAATCCCAGCCGCCAATACCTGGAGTCATGTTTGTGACTTTCTGAAAAAGTGCATAGACAGAGAAGAAAGCAAGAAGAGACAGCAGCACTGCTGAGAAGAGATAGAAGTGTTTCTTTGGGGCGAGGGCTTCACACACTCCTCCATCTGGGTCTGGCTGGGCAGGGGTCGGCAGGATGCCAGGCTGTGAGACAGAGAGAGCTGGCACACTTGCAGCATTGGGCAGAACTCAACTGATCTGGAGCAGAACCACAGCCACAGCAACTGCGCCGACTAATGACTGCGTGACGTACGCTCGCTTACTCTCACACGCTCTGCAGAAATCCATTCAGTAGATCTAATTTTCCAACGAGGAAAGCAATAATGGAAAGCTGCTTTTTTTTTTTTTTTGCTTTTTCTTCTTAATAATCAGCCTGGCTGTAGAGCACAACCGCTCAGCGATCATCATAATACCTCAAGGCCCAGGAACTCAAAAGGGGCAACACAGATCAAACCGACTGAAATTTAGAACGTTATAGAGATTATTTATTGTCCTCATATCTCCGTTATTACAATGTCAATATGCACTAAATCCAGCCTCTGCTCAACAGCCTCTCAATCCAATACCCATAAGATAAGCGTGGTAAATCTCACCTTAAAACAAAGGCTAGTATTAAAATCTCCAGAATACTGCACAAAGAAAATGGAACTTCACAAATACAAAATCACTTTTTTTTTGTATTAAAAACTGATTTTTACCATGGAAGAAGCAGGTTGTCAATATGAAGTGGTATAATCACAGTGGCTTCTTGGTTTAAGAAATAACCAGGGCACTAATGTCAAATAAATAAAGTAATATAGTTTTTGTGTAATAATCTCCTCACAGCTGCCAAGCAATATGACGCAAACCCTTCAGTTTGTTTTGTTGCATGTTATAGCCTGCATCTTAAATTGGTAAAATTTTGCTAAATTACATACTACATTTCAGTATTCACACATACATGTGAATTTGTAATACAAAAAAATTATTGACCGATACCACTGACTCAATGCTGTCAATTTAAATGAGAAGCAAGTCTGTAATTACAATTAGCCATACAATTACTACAAATGACCAACTCTGTGTTAATGTTCAGTTTCAAATTATTGAAGTATTAAATATATCCGACTATAAAAACTTAAGTTAAGTGGCAATTTTGTGAGTGGTTCTAATATCCCCCAATTACAAGTTTCATATGGTAATTAGAAATGCAATATAAAGGCCTCTGGTGAATCAAATTTGCAAATTCCATCTGCTTTTGTTTTACCCTAATATTGGTTATTGAAGCAGAATAAAGCTGTTTCTGGGCTCAAAACATTATAAATACTAAAAACTGTCTAAAAACAGTTCTTTTTTCTATATAGTTTCTAAGTGTAATATTTCACAATTCTACTGTTTTTAATGCATTTTGACTAAATAAATGCAGCCTTGTTGAGCAGAAGAGACTTCTTTCAAAAACACTAAAAAAATCATAGAAGCCAAAACTTTTAAATGGTAATGTACATACGCAACCCATGTAAGTTCAGGTCATTGTTCTGTTCATCAATTTGCACTGGCTACCAATAGCTGCTTGCATAAAATTCAAGGCATTGATGTTTGCCTACAAAACAACCACTGGCTCTGAACCGCTTTACCTGAATTCACTACTTCAGACTTAAGTGCCCTCTAGAAGCTTGCATTCTACAAGTGAATGGTGCATTATAGAGGCACAAAATCACTTTCATAGACTTTTACCTTAACTGTTCCCTGCTGGTGGAATGACCTGCCCAAATCGATCCGAGCAGCTGAGTCTTTAGCCATCTTCAAGAAATGACTAAAGACACATCTCTACCAACAAAACTTGACCCTCTAACATTAGCACTCTCTCTTTTACTTCTATTCTAACTACTTATTTTCTTTTTATTTATTATATGATTCCATTCTATTTCTATTCAAGCTACTTGTTTTTTTATATATATATATATATATATATATATATATATATATATATATATATATATATATATATATATATATATATATATATAAACTTAACCCTCTAACACTAGCACTTTCCATTCTACCTACTTTTATTTAAAAAATTACCCTCTAACAGAAGCGTTCTTTATTCTTATTTTATCTAGTCATTTTCTTTTTATTTATTATTCACAAAAAAAAGACTAACAGGGACTTGTCACAGCACTTATATATTATTGCTCTTTTTTTGGTTTGTTTGCTTCTATTGTCCTCATTTGTAAGTTGCTTTGGATAGAAGCATCTGCGAAATTACTAAATGTAAATGTAGACGTTCAGATCACAAAAAGTAAGTTCAACGACTTAAACTGACTGTTAAGTCCTTGTTAAGGTTGTACCGTAGGTGGAAAGCTAAATTCATCTGGTTTATTATTGTAGCTCATTCAAGATCACTGACTGTCTAAAATGAAATGATTCAAGGGGATATCAAATCCTGAGCTGCCAACAAACACTGTCCTTCATGACAGCTGGATGTCAAACCACTGTGTAATAGCAGGTATGAAATGAGTAACTGTTCAACAAGGACTCTTACCATAAATAGACCTCTCATTTGTAATGAGAACGGAGAGCCCGTCTCGTAGATAGAGCACATCGCACGCAGGCATCTACCTCGCAGCTGACGAGAGGCTTCTGATACTCCGATAGACAGGTTGGGCGTAAACACACATATTAATACATTAACAGAAGGGCGTGTGGGAACGCTCAGCGCCTGGTAATCTGGAGCGACTGGAGCGGGACTGATAAGATTCTCTCCCGCTTCCCACAGCGCAAGCACCTCTGTTGGCTGCCGGCCAATCAGAGCTCATTCCGAGGGCCTACATCAGGAGAAAAGAAAGCTGCAGGCATGGTGCGTCTCCACCCCCCATCCAAAAATACACAAAATCAGAGTTTGCATTCGATATTTCAGACAGCCGCTGTCAACATGATTCACTCCCCTGTCAGCCGGCACAGAAATAAAATAATGAAATCCACCTCGAGGTAGAACAAAATTGCGCCGAGGAGAATATTTTACGGGGCCTCTCAGCCGGATGGTCCGCGTGTGTAGGTTGAGATGTAAATCGATAGGAGGACAGTTCACACGACCTCACACTTCGATTTAAATAACAGCGAAAGTGACTCACCAAGCCACTGATGATTTGATTATTTATATATTGTGAGACTTCATTTGCTGCGAGCATGTGGTTTATTACTTCCAATTATTAGTGTGTCTACAAAACTAATTGGTCATAAACAATATGCGAGCAGTGGGTTTGTGATTAAGTGGCATTTCTGTGAGGGTCTAAACCCCACCTAAGCTATCCAGAACTAGTCAAACAAACTATTACAAAAGGACTTGTGCTCCTCTGATCCAGCCACGGCGTTCAGAAAAGCGATCATGCAAACTTCAATAAAATTAATGATATTGATGAATGCATTCAACTTCTCCTTTGTGTCTTCCATGCGTCTTGATGTGAATTCCTTGTGAAGAACAAAGATTGCGAGCTTCTCTGTAATAGAATCTACCGCTCAGAGACGTGGTGTAGAATGCCAAAGACAGGCTTGAGAAAATTCTACTTTCATTCTGTGCACGAGCTTTAAATTCTTCCTACGCACAGAATGTAACTTATAATTTTTCCCCCTCCTACGGAGATATTTCCTCTTGATAATCGTGATCCTGGCAGATGAGATGGAGACGATGCGAGCAATTATTCTACACAGACCCTCATAACTCAGTTTGTCTTTTTGAGTCCTTCTTAACCTTTAAGAACAGCTCTGTGGGCCAGCATCTGTCTGATACCTTTAGAGACCATCCTGTCTCTGCAGGGGGCTTTCATAGAGTTTGTCTTGCACTACAATTTCTTTTTAATGGAGTTTTGAATTTTAGTGGAAATGCCAGGCCGTGGAGCCAAAGTGCATTTAATTGAGTTGAGCTCGCCTAATTTCTGAGCTCGCCTGCCAAATCTGCAATTTAGCAGCCTGCAATTGCTCTTCGTATTTCACAATGTTGGATGAAACTGATGGTTCGCCATGTCTTTTGACCAGAGCAAGAACACCAAAGCTGGCACAACCGCAAGGAAAGAAAGGGAGCATCCGAACTGTGAGAAGTTTGTGATGTGCCAGCCGGATGACAGGTTGGCATGAGAAGAAACCCACGCCGTTCCCAGTAGTCGTGTGATTGGTGCCAGCTCTTTCAATTTCAAACGAAAATTAAAAGCAGTTCAACCCAAACCAAGGACGGGTCTGGTCCCTGAGCTCAAAAACTGGCATCCAAAATAGTAAATATTAAACGTAACACAGTGTGAATGCTCTTTGTTCATTTGTCTGTTACATTTCACGCTATCACTGCTGCAAATAAAGTCCATTTCATCTTCAATGAAAAGATTCAATATTAGTGCCGTCCAATGTGGCACATAATGCCAAAGAAAGTGAATATTCACCCCTTCAAATGTAATTCAAAAATTGTCTCAATGACGTCCTGTGGTTACATTGCTCCTACAGCAGTCACGATGAAACAACACAGATCCAATGCTTAGACAACACTGCCCCCTGTCAGTCTAATTTACAAAGCAGACCTTCACCTTCTTCAGACCGATAGGAGTCAACACATTGTGTATTACCCTGCCATTCAAATTTACAATACCAATCAAAAGTATCAGTAAGATTTTTTTTAAAGGAATTAATACTTTTATCCAGTGAGGATGCATTAAATTGATCAAAAGTGACAGCAAAGACATTTATAATGTTACAAAAGATAAATGCTATTCTTTTAAACCCTTTTTTTATTCATCATTTTTTCCAAAAAAATATTAAGCAGCACAAATGTTTTCAACATTAAAAATAAAAAAAGAAGTTTCCCGAGCAATCAGCTTATTAAAATTATTTCTGAAAGATTATGTGATTGGAGTAATGGCTGCTGAAAATTCAGCTTTGCTATCAAATAATTAAATTTTAAAATATGAAAATAGAAAACAGCTATTATAAATTCTAATAATGTTTCACAATATTACTGTTTTTCTATATTTCTAATCAAATAAATGTAGCCATGGTGAGCACAAGAGGATTTTTGAACAGTAGTGCATTAATCAAATAATTTGAAACTCACATAACCATAAATGTGTATGATCCCTGAAAATTTCCCACATTTATAAATCGTTTGCCATTATAATGTAATCAGTGTTAATTTGGCGTGATTGATGACAACATTTAATTTACACGAAAGCAAAGCCTAAAACTTAAACTCGACCAGAACATTCTCACCGCTTCCCTACTTGTTGTAAAAGGATACTTTCTCTCTCTTGTATGATGAGTTGGTTTTGTTGCTCTAGCTGTTGGATTTTTTTCTCAAAGGTCTCCTGTTCATCCCTGAGTTTCTGTACAGACTCCTCTTTTTCTTCACTAACTCTGAAAAGAAACACAAACAAAACAGATCACATACACAGCTGTATCACTATGCACAGAAAATCACATTGGCTTGAGGACTACTGTAATCATTCATTCAGTCTAAAAAAGTATCAGATCACTATAATGAGCAGGCTTTACCTGGCCAGCTCCTCGATGAGATTGGCAATCCGACGCTTGTCCTCTGGGCAGAGATCCTTCAATGATGGCTTACTTTTGGCTTGAGCAGCGCTGAAGAGAGGCTATAGTCCAGAACAGACACTTTTAAATTTTATTTCCACACATCTATAGAATTAATTACAGACACAAGATTGCAAACTCATCCGGTGTAAAAAAAAAAAAAATAATAAAAAATGTCAGTTTTAAAATGTGGATTTTCATTTGATTTTAGCATGAGTATATACAGTCTCTACTTCAGCTGTGTCATGCCACACTAGCATTGTTGTTTTTATTTCAAAACAACGATAATTGGCAAATGGTGACAAGTTTGCATCCCTGCAGACAACTGAGGCACTTCACCTCACATACACTGTAAATTATGCCTACCTGAGCTAAAGTGAGAGAAGGCAGGTCCGGTTCTGGTGCAGGTGTAGTGATTTTGGGTTTGGCTACAACAGAAGGCAGCTTCTGATCTGAAACTTTACCCACCATCATCTCAGCACTTTGCACTGCTGAATGCAATTCTGTTTTTTTCCTACTTTTATCCATGCTACTAGCTCTTCTTTTTATCTTTCCCTCTGTATTATTTGCAGACCCAACCTTCAGACCGGCATTCTTGCTCATCCCTAAGAGAGGAAGGGAGTGACAGTTTTGAAATGTCAAACATGAGTTGTTAGAATGATGAACAAGTCGTGATATTTTAATATTTGACAGTAACAGTCTAAAACAGGCTTCCTTAAATCTTGCCTGGAGGGCCAATGCGCTGCAGAGTTTAGTTCCAACCCTAATAAAACTCTCTTACCTGTGATCTTCTAACGATTCTGAAGACAATGATTAGCATGCTCGGGTGTGTTTGATAAGGGTTAGAGCTAAACTCTGCAGGAAAGTGGATCTCGTGGGCCAGATTTGAGAATCCCTGGTCTAAAACATTAAAAATGTCATAAATCCAAGTCTCACCTGTAACAAAAACCATGGGCTGCTCTTCATCTGATTCTATGCAAGTTAAAGAAAACACAACAGAAGCAACATGCCTACCATAAACACAAGTCTATCAGCTAAGGTCTAAAAAAATATTGAAGAGAATAAGACTGCATTAATACAGAATTACTCCAGTCTACGTTGTAAAATTAGTTAGGCTTATGTGATACTGCTGTAATGCATTGTAATGTATGTGCATGAATTTTACTGTAGTACTGAAGAAGTATACTGTAGTACATTTAAGAGAAGTATATACTTGTACATTGCAAAACGGTTACAATTCTCTGCAGCCTACGTTTCTTTCTAATAAAATAAATGAAATTCAGTACAGTAATTGTATTGTCACAACAACTGCAGCTTTATGTATTAAAACTAACGTTAGAGTTCGGTTAAGCTGACAATGAAAATCCGCTAATAAGCTATTAGCCTCCCTTCTCTCATAAACACAGACCACGGTACACGGTTGACCTTTACGCTTGCTAAATCATATTAATATAACTAATTTAAACAGACTTGTTGAACAAAAACGCGGAAAAATTTAAGGATACTGTCATGAATCCAGTAAAATCCATTGCCATTTGCGCCCTCAGCAACAGACGCCATACTGAAACAACCGCCACTTCCAGATTACGCGCAGAAGCTCCTCCTCTTTTTCATCTCTGGTCAGTGTGATTGGATAACGTTCACTTTCCGTGCCCTCCTATCTAGGATACTATTGGTCAAATTACTCATCTGTCATATTCTCAGCCAATAGAAGCGGAGGACCTCAGTGTTTGGTTCTGCGTGCTTGGTAACCTTTCTTTTACTGTCTATGGGTAACCTCAGCAGCATCCGTCGGTGTGACAATGCAGCGAGCGAATCAATGGCATAGAAGTATTTGTGTTGTTTTGGAATGGAAGTAAAAGATTACAAAACATGCAAGGGGTTTGTAGACAGAATCACCCTCGGTATTACTCGGGTTTTGGGTGAGTGGACAATGCTTAATATTAATAATTCTAAACCGCATCGTACAATAGGCTCCGGGTTTGTTTTGGTTTTAGGGGGTCAGGGTGGGAGGCCAGCTGATGACCGGCTTGGCCAGACTGGGAGACCATCTAAAATCACCAAAGCAGTTTAGGGTGCATTAATATGTTTGTTTTTCTTCATTAAGGTTTCTGTCTAAGCACTAATGCAGACCAGGTCAATTATCAATGCCCAAATGGAGTTTTATTTCTTGTTTAATGATTGATTAAATGTGTTTGGTTATGCATATATGTGCATTGCATTTATGTGTTTGACAGAGAGCCCACCCAGGTGTGCTGGATGTAAGATTTGTAGAGAAACCCCCTGCAGAAAAGTGATGCCTTCTCTCCTGGGAGCAGGTATGAAGGAATTACAGTTTACCAGAGAATATTCTCAAAGCGAAGCTTTGATGTGGGTATATTTACATCAGGTGTGCTTTTCCTGTTTTTGCCAGGAAAAACAACTGTGCTTTGCCGGAAGATCTGAGAGATTTCTATCTCACAACAGATGGCTTCATGCTTGCCTGGAACACCAAGCTGGAAAGTGAGCATGAACTGATCTCTTAAACCCATTATAGTTTGGATCAACTGTAAATGATGCTTTAAATGTATGCCTATTATGCTGCTTTTTCAAATCTGATCAGTGTTTTCCTGCACATAATTTTCCGATTCCATATTGTAGTTATGCTTAAATAAATAAAAAAAGAGTAAATTTACATGCTTTATGTCTTACAGATGAAGTGGTTCCAGTGGGTTGCATGATGATCAGAAGTGTAGTTCAGTTGCGCCCCCTGATTCAGTCAAATGTATATTCCCTCCCCAATGCACCTACTTTAGCTGATCTTGACTTCGATTATGACTTATAGGGTGAGAATTTCTTACAGTCATTTTTTTACATGCCTTTTTGTTCAGTAAAATTTGCATGAATTATACATCTGATTTTAAAATATGTACTTTAGAGTCTTTTCTGTTTTTAGAATCGGATGGCCCTGAAAAACCTAATTTTGATTCTTGTAGCCACATCTTTGAGCTGGACCTCTGCAATGGTAATGGCAAAGTTTGCCTTGTTTACAAGAATTGCACTTCAGGTGATTATGCATCCCACAATTAATCCAGAAAGATATAAAGAGATAGCATACAAAAAGGTTTCATATCATTTTAATCTGCCATCTGGCCCTGTGTCTGCTGGCCCATTCTGTGTAGGTTTAATGGCCCAGCAGTGTGAGGTGTGGTTCTTGGACCGATCACTTTTCTGGCACTATCTCTCCCCCTCCTTCACTGCCTACTACCGGCTTATGATCACTCATCTGGGGCTACGGAGTGGCAGTATAATTTCACTCCGTATGGCCCCAGCCCACAAGTTAAGGTCAGCATTATCTATTCAGATCTATCTAAACAGAAGATTTGAATGACTATTTTTATTATTTTTAATTTTACTAATATCTATACAATGTTTTAAAACATTTATATTTTTAACACATTTATATTCATATACAATGAATGTTGATACAAAATTTGGATTTTTATTTGCTTTTTTACAGCCAGAACAAATTAAATTAACGTAGATGTATATTTTTTTGAAATTCTCCTTTGATTTCCTTGATGCAGCAATGGGCCGCCCTCTACCAACCCCTGACGTTCCATGGTGACTCTCATTCTGATACGGCCGGTGAACCTCTACTGAACAAACTGGACCCAGCCATAGCGTTTCGTGGCAAGGCCAAGCCACCCACTCCCAAGAAGAAGCAAGCAGCACAGGTCCCAGTGAGCGGCGGGAGCACAGCAAAAGCTCAGGGAGTCTCAGGGAAACACAGTGTGACTAAACGATGACCCCAGTGTCCCAGGAAATGCCCATGGAATGTTCTCATATAGCCATGTTGATTGTACTTTAAGCTCATGCTGGGCATTTAACCTCACACAAGCTGCTTAATTATATCTGTTGATGTCCATGAGTCTGTATATGTACACAATATTTATTAAAGATCAAAGATGGAACAATCCTGTGTCATGATAGCTTATTCCTACATATATAACCCAGAAGTCACACTAGACTGAGATAGTTGGCTTGAGAAATGCAACCCATAGGCTTTTCGACTGGCATCCATGTCTCATGTTATGCCTGTAAACTTCCAGGTGTCCCCAGTGGAAATGTCAGTTTTCTTCTTTGGTCCCTGTACTATCCTTGGTCCTTAAATTTAGCAGGTCTGCGGGTGAAACTCTCAGACAGACATCTCTGTACTGCCATTCTTGCACTTTTCCAGAGGAACACATTCAGGATCTTCTGCAGACTGTGTCTTAGTCCTCTTAAGATCAGGGTGGTGTAGCTCTACAAATGCTTCGTAGATTAAAGCCCCAGTCACTCCACCAATAAAGGGGGCCACCAAAGGTACCCACCACCAGCCATTGCCGGCCCTGTAAATAAGATGAGACAACACTTGAACTATATTGAATCAAATTATGCTGCTATGTTACTAAAGTCGATAAATAATAAGTTGATTTAAGTAATATTAAAATTAATTAATATAAAAAAATGTAAAAAATAAATGATACTGTGGTATGCATTTTGGCATTATTGTGTATTATTGGTTAATTTTTAAATTATGTTTTTCTTTTCTTTTTAAATAATTTGAATGATGTAAAAGTAAAAGATAATTTTTATTTAATTATTATGTTTAGTTACTTTAAATGATTTTAAAATAATTAATTTTATTTTTACATGAAATTATTGTGATAGTAAATCATGGCCCAAGTTCAAGTGTAGTACTTAAATTATTTTTTTCCTGTTACAGATCTGATCTGATAATTGTTTTTTTTTTTTATTATCAGCTTTTGAGCAAAATCATAATGAATGGTTTCAGTTCTTAATTAATGTATTATTAAGTCATGTTAAAAAAATAACATTTGTTTTTTTAATAAACATTTGAGTAAAATAATACATTATTATTATTATTATTATTTTTTTTTTTTCATTTTATTTCACTTTAAAACATTTATAATTATTAATGTACATAAAAATAACTTTATTTTGAGTTATACTAAATCATTTACCAAGTTCAGGTCAGACATGCTACTGAAAATATTTTCCAGTTACAGATCTGATTTGATAATTGTGACTATTCCTGTTATCAACATTTCAGCAAAACATAACAAAAGGTTTTAAGTCAGGCATATCAGGAATTCAAACCACAAGTTAAAGGGTTAGTGACTGAAAAAAAAACAGGAGGTGTTACAAATCATCAACAAAATCAACCCTGACTGAAATACACCCATTAAAGAGTGTTTCATAGCTTGATTTTGTATTAATTCACCTGAAAACCTCCATGCCCCAACCTGCCATCAGTGTGAAAACTCTCGGCCCCAGATCTCGTGTTGGATTGATGGCATAGCCGCTGTTGCTCCCCAGAGAGACACCAATGAGGAGCACCAGGAGCCCCACACCCACAGGCTCACCTCCAGACATGACCGGCTGGTTTCTCTGGTCTGCCAGAGCCATCAGACACAGCAACAGCATGGCAGTGCCCAGAACCTGATTCAGAGATTTTAAAATATAAAGTTTTTAAAGAAATAGTCCACCCAAAATTTTCATTTTTGGGTCAACTATTCTTATACACTATCATGTTTTTGGTTCATATCATAGTTAATTATGGAGCATTTATTTTCATTTTCAGAATACCTGATCAAAGAATCCAGTGTAGATTGAGATGTAAGGTGCTGGATATGTAGCGAAGATCCCAGCTGTTGCTTTGGGGCCCGACACGGTGAAATTGCCCCCACAGTAATGATGTATAGCATCTATAAAGCACAGCACAAATGTGGGCAAAGAAACCTTTATTAACCTTTATTAACCTCAGTTTATCTGATCTACTCACTCCAAGACTAATAACAAAAATAACTCCAGAAGAAGATGAGTATTTGCTCACCATAATAAAGTAAAAAAATGGTCCCAGCAGCAAGGAAGGAACCCAGAAACTGGGCAAAAACATACAGTGGGAACATCTTCCAGCGCAAACGGCCAAACACGCACATTGTGAATGAAACAGCTGCATTCATATGAGCTCCTATGTGATAGAGTAAAACATATTGCATGATTTTTTGTCATTATGGAAAACAGTGAACTCTGATCTGGTGTTTGGGGGTCAAGAGGGTCTCACCTGACACTTTTCCACCAACATGCACACCCATAGCCACACTCAGCCCAAAACCTACATTTATGCTGAAATACTCTCCAAAAACACCATTTCCTGTGACCACTTGTGCAACAGTGCCAAGGCCAAACACCTGGAATTCAAAAACAGGGACTGTCTGAACATTCATAGATGCAGCAATTATAGGAAAATAAACCCTGGTGTAAAACTTATTTCATGGCTACTTATCAAATAAATAAATACATTGACATGAAGTATTGATTTTAGTTTTGCATGTATAGAGACCATGATGACACAGAAACAAGGTAATTGTAGTTAACATTTTTGTTATTGGAAATAAAATTAAATTGAGTTTTAGTAATGGACATTTTTAACCCCTCCAGGGAGAAAAGTATTTCTTCCCCAATTGTGAAACTGTTTGGAAACAATAAACGTTTTTGAATTTCCTTTTGCTTCTAGCACAGAAATGACACACTTTACCTTTCATTTCACAATAAAAATGACTAACATTTAAAAATAGCAAAAACGATTAAAATTTAAAAAAGCACATAACAAATAAACAATGAAAATAAATATTCAATGAAAAACTAAATGAAATGATTTAACTAAATGAAAATTAGAAATGTTGCTTTGGCAACTAACTGAAATATATTTAAATTGAAGCAATAACATTACTCACTGGAAATAAATAAAATCTAAAACTAAAACTGAAATAAAAAATAATGAATCTTAAATAATTTTAAATTGAACAAAAACTAATAAAAATTACAAGAGCATGTAACAAAACTACTAAAAAATTGAAAAAATAAAATCAGCTTTTAAAAATAAAAGCTAATTCATAATATTAATAAAATCTATAATTGTATACTGAATATAGAACATTATTAGGTTTGCAAAGGTTTTTTTTATTACTGGTCAGTTACATAGCATTGCTACTGGTCAAGTTTTTTGCATTTAACATGGTCACATTGATTTCACCTGACAACAATGGAAAACGTATGCCAAAGCCAATCTTTCTAAGAATAGAATTTATGTAGCACATGGTCTGACCTCAATCACCAGTGCAGTGTCAGACTATAGACCACTCATGCAAACTGTGGGCATGTGATCCAAAGCATTACAATGACAACATGACAATGTAATGGCTTTATTACATGCTGACAATTATTCACATTTTTATGCACTGAAAATGCTAATCATTCACTATTAAGCAGAATAATGAATTCTTACAAAATGAACAACCTCTTACCATCATGATGAACGTGCAGAGGGTCTCTGCCAGGGCCACTCGAATGCATTCGTTTTTGATCTTCAGCCTGAAAACTTCAGTAGGTGCCATATGGTCTTGTATCCTAACATCCTCCATTATGCTAACTTCCTGTTTCATTTCCTCTCGCTCTTTTTCTGTAGAAATCTATGTTTCTCAGTTTGCCATTTCAAACTCTTTGTATGGTTGTCACTGGGCGGTAGTGTTTTTCAGTTTGTCAGCAATGTCTATTTATATGAAGTCTTCGCCCCTCCCATTACTCACACATGTACCCTCTGGTAACCTTGGGTAATGGGAGGGGGACAGGAAATAGACAAGGAACACACACTGACAGCAGTATCATGAGTTGTTTAAACTTTCAAATGTTCCATCATTATCAATTACAGATAAGATTATCCTGCAATATATTATATTTATGAACTGATATGTTCTTACAGTAACACAAATAATTCACTTGAACTTTAAATTGTGTATGTGCATGCAAACTGTGATTTTAAACAAACAGTGTTTCAATTGTGGTACAAGGTCTCAGTTTTAATTAAAACTAGTTTTAACTAACTCATGTAGCTATTGTTAATAAACCTGAACAATCAAAAAAATGTAATAAATAAGTAATTATTAATGAATGGTTTACTCGACACTAATAATATGCTATCATCAGTATTTACCAGAAGTTTTATAGATTTTTTTTTTTTAATTTTATCTCTAACTGATTTTTACTGTGGAATGTAGTGGTAAGAGATAAACAGGTAATAGCTGACCAAAGTACATGCCAATAGTATAATAGTTTTGTAATAGTTAATATAATAACTAAGATTTTCAGTTAATATTTATATTTTTCTTAATTTCAGCTTTCCTTCAATGATCATAATTGTTTTGAACAGTTTTTGATTTAATTAACAATAACAACACTGATTAGATGGTATGCCAGTTGCAATATGGAGACATAAGCCACTTTATTTTTTACTGTTAACATTATGGTGAAGTCTGTCATTTCTGTGCCAGTACATAATCACCAAAAGGAAATGCAAAAGTATTGTTTCCAAACACGTTTCTCAAAAATTTCCCCATTAGGATGTAAAAAATATGCCTACCCTTCGCTACACTTGAATTGGTAAAAAGTATATTTACATCTAAAACTGAGGAAGGTATTATTTAGGCTTTTATGTGACCTTCATCTATCTGTGTTTGTAAGACCCGTTCTGCATCTGGTGTGCTGAGATAGTGACTCTGTGGTTCACGATCACATGACCCTCTGAAACACAAACACACCACACACACTCTCCCACACACTACAAGGCCACCAATTTGATCTAACATGGTAATAATAATATGTTCTATTTTGGCCAATTATGGACTTGAGAAATGTCATTTTTATGTATCATATTTAGCATTTTACTATGGAAGATATAAGTACTCTCTGTATAAGTACAGGTTCGACCCATAGCATAGGCGACATAGGCTGTTGCCTAGGGGGCGCCACAGGAAGGTTTTTTTTTTGGTCAGAAGTGCACCTTCTTGTGACCATTGTGCGCTCCTACACCCATATTTTAAAGGGATACTCCACCCCAAAATGAAAATGTTGTCATTAATCACTTACCCCCCATGTCGTTCGAAACCCGTAAAAGCTCAGTTCATCATCAGAACACAATTTAAGATATTTTGGATGAAAACCGGGAGGCCTGTGACTTTCCCATAGACTGCCAAGTAATTAACAGTGTCAAGGTCCATAAAAGGTATAAAAGTCGTCGTCAGAATACTCCATCTGCCATCAGACATGCAATCTGGGTTATATGAAGCGACAGGAAAACTTTTTGTAAGCAAAGAAAACAAAAATAACGACTTTATTCAACAATTCCCTTGTCAACAGTCTCCTCTGTGTCTCTCCATATCAACATATGCTGCGTATGCTCTTCTGTATGTTTTCTTTCAAATCAAAGCTAATTACACGTAGAAACAGTGCATCCTTGTGGCACGGATGATACAAAACAGCATACGCAGCATATGGTGATATATCATTTTGGGGTGGAGTATCCCTTTAAGCAAAATAATTTCTGACAGTTAAAATAATTTTACTACTGATCGATCATTGAACTGATTAAAATAATGTTAGAATAAAACAAAACTGACATCAATCAAAAACAAGATTTGACAACATGCCATGTTGGACTAATTTAAACACTTTCTGCATCATGACATGACATCATCATAATGAATTAATTATGCATGGCGCGCACACTTAAAATAGTTTTGCCATTTTTTTGCTCTTGAAGTATAGTTTCAAAAAGAAAAGTGAAAAAAAGAAAATTATCAGGGGCACAAGGCAGAAAGCCATGCAAAGAAGAGGAGCAGAAAAATATCAATATAGAGGTAAAAATCACAAGTTAATGACTAGCCTGTGATGTTTATGCAGTATTTTGAAATAGCCTTTTTAGAACATCTTAACTGGCAACACTTACACCATGGAATGTTTTTTCTTGAGTTAACTGCATATTTAATTTTACTTTATTTTCTTTATAATAAATTTAAGCTTCTGTAATGTTGTTTTAATTTCAGTTACATTACTGCTTGATTTTAATTCACCAAAAATTGTCTAAATGTCTTTTGAAAAAGACCATGACTAGGACTAAAATGAAATAATTAAGTTTAAGTAGTAATTTTCCACTGTATGCACAAAATTGAAATGAAAGGTATGGGTATGCTAATTAGTCTAACTAGCCAGCTAGCTGGCTAACATCTACAAATAAATTACAAAATGTAGCCTTTATTTTGTTGCCTTTGTTGCCTGTTAGACTATTTTAGGCATTACATATTGCTCATATTGCCCTTTGTTGTAATAAGTATTTGTCACTTTAGGCATGATTGTGGGAGTAGCTCATGTCTTGTCTCTTCAATAGGCTATTTTAACAGATTCACTCATAAAATACCTACAATGTGCTTCAACATCTCCATTTATTTATTAGCACAATTTATTTACTACTTATTTATGTTAACACTTATCAGTATTTATGTTATGTTATATTATAGTAAGGGGGGTGGGGGGCAGAAATCTAAAATCTCGCCTAGGGCACCAACAGAGCCTGGGTCGGCCCTGAGTAAGTATGACTTAAGAACTAGAGTACAACCACTGAAAGGAACTTGTATAAGTAATTTACTCAGTAAAGATAAGGAGCCGATAAGGCATGTGATTGCAGGCCCCTGGCCTTTGCCCCTGCATATGTGGGTAAATGATATTAAAAAATCTTTAAAAAAAAGCTGCATTAATGTTTTTGTAAGAGTGCATAAGAGCCATTTAAATTAATATATATATATATATATATATATATATATATATATATATATATATATATATATATATATATATATATATATATATATATATATATATAATTTTTATGTGTCAATAAGGTCACAATACACTCTCCTCGAAAGGGAAAGTTCACCCAAAAATGAAAATTCTGTCAAGATGATATTTTGAAGAATGTTTATTTGAGTCTGTGCCTCTATTGTGTCTATGATCCTGCTGTGGAGAAAAAGTGACAATGATATCAGCTTCATATCTTTGCTTTGCATATTTCATTAGGTCACAGAAATTCTTTTACAGTTTTTACACTGTGTGAAGGGGAGAAATATTTTCTCACAGCTTACTCAGTTTCCTGATATTCAGTCCTGGCTTTTGGCCTTGACCTGCAGCATATCCGGCAGGCCTGTGACTGTCCCATAGACTGCCAAGTAAATAACAGTGTCAAGGTCCATAAAAGGTATAAAAGTCGTCGTCAGAATACTCCATCTGCCATCAGACATGCAATCTGGGTTATATGAAGTGACGGGAACACTTTTTGTAAGCGAAGAAAACAAAAATAAGGACTTTATTCAACAATTCCTTTGTCAACGGTCTCTTCTGTGTCTTTCCATGTCACCGTATGCTGTGTATGCGCTTCTGTATCATCCGCGCCACATGGACGCGCTGTTTCTACGTGTATTTAGTTGTGTAATTGTTGTGTAATTGTGTTCCGAAGACGAACAAAGCTTTTACAGGTTTGGAACGACATGGGGGTAAGTGATTAATGACAAAATTTTCATTTTGGGGTCCCTTTAACCTACAGATTTTCCTGATAAAATGCATGTAGAAAGACTGTTGGTTCACACTCAGCTTCTTTTCCCAAACATATCACTTTCTGCCGGTTACATCAGTGAAAAGTGAGTCACTGAACCATTGGTTCAAAAATTTGTTGAGAAACACAAATGAATCATTCACTCAACTGATTTAAAACACTGAAAAATGTAGTATTTGGGTCACTAGTTGGTGTTTCCTTGCTTGCTTTATGGATTCATAAATTAAAAAAAAAAAAAAACTTTTCTAGGGGATTTATGCTATTTTGGTCACATAAGTAGGGTGCATAAAAAATATTATTTAAAAAATACATTTATTTTATTGTTCCAATACATAAATCAATGTGTTCTATCTATCTATCTATCTATCTATCTATCTATCTATCTATCTATCTATCTATCTATCTATCTATCTATCTATCTATCTATCTGTCTGTCTGTCTATCTGTCTATCTATCTATCTGTCTATCTGTCTGTCTGTCTGTCTGTCTGTCTGTCCTTTAATGCCATTTTAGTTTCTTCTGTCCCTGTACCAGCATTTATCTGCCGGTAAGTGAATCACAACATCAAGACTCAAGTCTGTGCTTACTCTTAAGTGAACGACGGGAATAGTCTTAAGCTGCGCTTTTGTAGTCTTTGCCCTGTGCGCGCGCATATTGCGCAGTCGTTCCAAGGTCACTCGGATAAATCTTTAGAATGCTTTAACACATTGTCTCTTCTAAGTAAACCGAGGATTTCAGCGGAGGCACGCAGACTTGATAAATGAACTGGGAGTGGAGTGACATTTATTCCCATCCGTTATGGATGGTTTCAGCTGCGATCCTTGCCATAATTGTGCGCGCGCAGCGGAAATCAGTGTGGAACCCGGGCGCCTGTCCCGTGAAGTTAAACGGGAAAACTGCGATCGTCACTGGAGCTAACACGGGTGAGAATCAAAATTAATGATATTTTAATGTATGGCGGTGAGCAAATAAACGCTTGGGTATAATTACGGAAGACCCTTTATACACAGAGGACGAGTGACACATAGGCTAGTGTCCATGATAAAACTACAAATATTGTGACAAAAAAAATTCCGAGTTCAAGAAAAGTTCAAGACACGTTTCATGTATATAAAACCTAAACTTGTTTGTTGTTTATTTAGTCGTGGAACCGCTCCGTCTTGCTTAAACTGGTTCAACTAGAAAACAAACTCGTGATAATCTGTACCAGATGTTTTACATTGTTGTGCATGGAGTGACTGGTTTAGCTCATAGTGTTCACAAGCGAAAAATGTCCTTGATCAGTCAGTGGTTGAATGATTAGGTAATCTGGCTCAGATGTTTCCTCGGAGAATTAAAAGAAATAGAATAGATAATATGATATATGAACAGAAACAAAATGAATTCAGGTGAAGTGGGACGCTTTTTGCAATTGAGGTGTAATTGCTCACTTTCTTATTCCCTACTACTGCTGTGTCATTCACCTCTTGTTATCTCCTAGGTATTGGAAAGTTCATTGCCCTGGACTTTGCTCGTCGTGGGGCGCGGGTGATCCTGGCATGCCGGAGCGAGGCTCGTGGGATTGCAGCGCTGCAAGAAATCAGAGAAAGTACTGGGAACCAGAACGTACATCTGCGTCTGCTTGACACCTCGTCACTCGACTCTGTCCGAAAGTTTGCAGCACGGATCTTGGAGGAAGAGAAGGGATTACATATCCTGGTCAATAACGCAGGGGCCTCAGGTGGAACGGCCGTCTCTCTCTATCTATCTCTCATATTTTCATTTATATATCCATACAAACCATGGTTTGTTCACGCCTACAGGCTTACCCAGTAAGATCACTGCAGATGGGTTGGAAATCACTTTTGCAACCAACCACGTTGGCCCATTTCTGCTCACCAGTTTGCTTTTAGGTCAGACAACATTCCCATTCCCATTGCTAATGCTTTTTTTTCTTAGATTTTAAAGAAGTACTTCACCCAAAAATGAGAATTTGCAGAAAATTTACTCACCCTCAAGCCATCCAAAATGTTGCTTCATCAGAACAGATTTGGAGGAATTTAGCATCACTAAAAAACCACAATAACCCACAAATAATCCACACAACTCCAATCCATAAACAAGTAATCCACACAACTCCAGTTCATCGATTAATCTTATAAACTGAAAAGCTGTAAGGCTGTAAGAAACAAATTCATCAATAAGGCATTTAACTTTAAACCATGTCTTCTAGACAAAATTTGAGTTCTTTATCTGTAATAATTATTTTTCTAATGAAAAAGTTCACCACCTGTTGTCCTTAAAGATCAACATCTATCAAAATCAATTTGGCTTGTAAGCAGTGCTTGGTTTTGCCATATTACTCTCCTGATTCAGACTAGATGTTCACTGGAGAAAGAAATATTATGGATAGAAGACTCATATTTTAGCCAGAAGCAATGGTTTAACTTTAAATTCCGTAATGAGGGAAACACACAGCTTTTCACTTCACAAGATATTAATTGATGGACTGGAGTAGTGTGGATTACTTGTGGATTATTGTGATGTTTTGTTTAGCTGTTTGGACTCTCATTCTGACAGCATGTGATGTACTAATGCTAAATTTCTCCAAATCTCTTCTGATGAAGAAACAAACTTGGATGGCCTGGATTAACTATATAACACATCTGGATTCTGGCAGTAATACTTCTTTTTATTGTCACACAGACCTTTTGAAGAAATCAGCTCCAGCTCGCATTGTAATTGTTTCGTCTATGACTCACTGGAGGGGTGAGGTAAACTTTGATCATTTCTGCAATTCCAATCTAAATCACGTGATGGATGCTACGTATAACCACACCAAGTTGCATAACATCATCTGGACAAACGAGTTGGCACGCAGGCTTCAGGGCACAGGTACACGTCCAAACCACAACTCATTATACTGACTGTCTACTGCTGCCATTAAAAATGAGCAGAACGTCATAATTAGGTTTTGATGATTAGATCTGACATCACCTCATAATTCAGTAAGTGCATAATGCACACTCTTTAAACTCTCTTATAAATTAATTTGTGAGTAGGTCACACAGGAATGAAAAATAAGACATATACTGTACAGTAGAAAAATCTCTCCTTAACATGGGGTGAAATGTAATTAAGCTAATGTAGAGCGTTAGAATGTCTCAAGCTGTGCTCAGATACCAAAGTACAGTATATGCAATTATAAGTCAGAGATTTTAATAGTAAACTACATTCATACTCATGTCAAAAAAATCCGGTTCAAACTTGAATTTCTAAATGTCCATATCAAACTTGAATTTCCATGAAGTATTTTGAGATGTGAAAAGAGCATATCTGACTCCACTGAAAGTTTTACATTTCTTCACAAACAAAAATGAATTTTATGACTGGAAATGATGTTGAAACGATGAAAGTGCTTCATTTTTTCCGTTCAGACCATGGTTTGTGTGTGTTTTAGGTGTGACAGCAAACTCTCTGCATCCGGGTGTAGTTATGACAGACGTAATGAGAAACTACAACTTCATTATCCGATTCCTCTTCAACTTGGTGGGCTTTTTCTTCTTCAAAGTGAGTCCACTATCAATCCAATCACTGTAAATAACATTTATCATTTCACATCAACAGCTGCTTCCTGCCAACTCCTCTGGCTGCACTAGTGCATTAGTTTCCATAGTAAGTGGATAAAATGTGTTAGTGCTTTTCGTTTTGACTGCGATTCTGGAAAAAGGTTACAAACACTCAAAAACCTCTGAAGTTTAGCTATGCAAGGGAGCTAGTCTACATCTTTATGCATCACAGATGTTTACCTTAAAGATGCAATACGATTGATTGCTACAAAAGAAAGGAATATAAACTAGAGAGAATGAGAGTAACAATAGTGATGCTTCACTGAGAAGCAGAAAGGCCAGATTTCCTGGAAGGAGTGAAATAAAGGTCTAATCTGGCAAACAAAGTTATATTTAAACACTAGAAAGGACCCACAGGAGTTTAACAACAGCAAATTAAATTTGTTTTAAATACAATAATGGCCTATAAGAAATATTCAGAATATTTTGACTTAGTGTTTATGCATTTTTTTCACCACAGACTGCTGAACAAGGGTCTTTCAGTCCAATATACTGTGCAGTGTCTGAGGAAGCAGAAGGAATAAGTGGAAAATACTTCGACAGTAACTGTTCCCTGGTCTTACCAGCACCTCCTGCCAGAGATCCTGCTCTTGGAGTGAAGGAATATGAGTTTTGTGAGAGACTGATTGCTAAACCTTAAAGAGACTGTTCAAAAATTCTATCATGATTTATTCAACCTCATCCAAACCTTTTTGGATTGTTTCTTATGTTTATTTCTTTGCGGATCTCAAAACAGACCAGACTTGCCACATAAGCTGTTCATATGACCCATGTGCTACATTCCAAGTCTTTTGAAGCTTTATGTGAGAAACCCACTGAAATGTAACATTTGCCCAATACTGATTGTTCCATAAGCTCACTCAGACTCAGACACTGCTGTTACTTACTGTTGTAATGTTAATCTTTTTGATAGAGCAGAAAATATTGTTCAAAACCTCTTTAAATGAAGAACATATAAAGACTCATTCTGTCGTTATAGTTGTCTCTCAACAGCTTTTACAGGGAGCTTTCAGTTGTGATACTTTTGATGTTACTTTCTGCAATGTGGTAGTTAATTCTCAAACTTATCCAATAAGACAAGGAATGAAGGCTGTTGAAGACAAACTCTTAAAATGTAATGTGAATTCCTGCTTTTCCGCTGTAGACACATCTAAAGGTTTTAACAGATGTTCTCTATTTGCTATAAAATACTGGCTAAAGCTTCCATAATTAAAAAAGTGTGTCCAAATTTAGGCATGCTTACTGTAACTTTCCAACCAACATGTTGACTTCCACTTAACCTGACTCTATATAGGACATACTGAAAACACTGTGAACATTTAACTCACACGTATACATATGCTCTAGTCTATGTCATCTTATATCATCCTATACAATATTGTTCAAAAGTCTGGAGACAGTATGATTTCTTAAAGAAATTATTTTATTCAGCAAGTATGCATTAAGCTGATAGACATATACATCAAAGAATCCTTAAAAAAAAATCCACAGTTTCCACAAACATAACTAGCAGGATCATGTGACACTGAAGACAAGAGTAATGGCTGCTGAAAATTCAGATTTGCCATTACAGGAAGAAATAACATTTTTTATAATTATTTTAAATTGTATTAATATTTCACAATATAACTGATTTTACTGCATTTTGGATCAAATAAATGCAGCCTTGGTGAGCATAAGAGTCTTCTGCAGTGCACATTGCAAGGTTTTGGAGTAAAATGTAAAACATGATTTTACAATAACCATTTGGTATATTAAATGACAATATTTATTAATCTAGTATCACAGGAAACTAAGTATTTAAATTTAGATGCAAATTAAAAGTATAAAAATTTATTTAGCATGTTGTTTTAACAGTTCAAATTCAGATTAAACCAGAGTTAAAATATACATATATATATATATGACAAGAAACTGAATTTGCATGCAATTTAATTTTATTACACTCATAGACAAAACGTGTGCTTACAACAAATGTTGAATCATCAGTCTGCAATAGTCAATGAATGCAGATAAAAATGCTGGTTTTATTTCACTGTCAAAACAGAGCACAAATATTAGCGTGGTCTGTGTATATATGAAAAACAGAAAGAGATTTTACTATATGCTCCTTACCGGTCTCTGGCTCTTCTACGATGCTCTGCAGCATCTTATCGAAAGCAGATCCAATGTGGCCCTTTTTAGCAGCCAGTTTCTGCCCTATTTCCACAGGCTGGCCCTTCAGATGGAGAGAAAAAAAAAAAACAGTCAGACACTCAAATACAGTATGAAATACATTAAAAACATGCAGGGATTCCTCACCACTGACTCTTCTTCATCTAGAGACATCTCGTCAATCAAAACCCCCTCCGCTCTTGGATCAGCATCCTTCCTTCCCTCCTTCTCCTGTTGAAGATGAAGAAAGAAACCAATAAGTTTGTTACTGGTTCAATTGGAGGTTAAATAAATAGTCATTAGGATGCCGAAGGCCTCCTCACCCTGAGCTCTCTCATCTCTTTAGGGCTGAAGAAGGCGATGTGTCCCTCTGCCTGCTCGGCCAGAAGAGCAACAACATACACCAGCATCAAACATCCTGTAACTGCTCTGCGCATCTTTAGGTGACATAAAAACACAAATCAGCAAGTATTAAACACAACATGGCCGATTCCATAGTGTAATGGTCATGTTTCACTGATAAATGAGCTCCAGTTGTGACGCACAGACGAGAGAATGAAAAACAGGATCATTTTTCATGATGAAATCTATATAGGCTACCCTCGTATTATCTCTGACGTATGTTTTCATAAACTCCTCCACCTTGTCCATGGAGACAAGAGACACGACAAGGACTTGACATAACTTGGTTGTAGTCACTTTAGACTTGGTGTTTGTTATGGTATAGTTATGTTTTTGTATGTAAGCGCACAATAAGTGTAACTAGAGTTTTTAGTATTCCAAAATACATAATTGTAAAACATTTAAATGAGCATAATTATAGCTATTTTTCCTAAGTGTGTGTGTTTTGTTGTTTCCCAGTACTCTGCATTATATATATAGTCATAAATTCAGATCTCTCTTTCTAAAATAAATTCAGCACTGGTATTAATTGCTGTGGGTGGTACATTATGGTTTCCTGCATGAAGTATTTTGGCAGTTTGTCCCTCCGAAACACTCACAGTCACATTTTATGGGCAAATGCTTGTAGCACAAAGAATAGGGCCTAATCAGATTACGAAGAGGCATATATTTAGCTTTTGAGACATCTAAAATATGCTTAATCTTACATAAAATTAACAAATAACTTTATTTACTGTGAATAAATGGTCTATCCCCACACTTAAAATCAGGATTTTGGCCTGTGCCACCTCACAGGCCTCAACTATTTCAATATAATAATTAAAATCATAGAACAATTACATATTTTTGACATAATCTATTAAACTGGTATTCATTGCATTACTGTTTTTTAATAAATAACTATTATTTTATTTTATTTTTTAACTGGATTTGACCCCAAATTCTGAGACAACCACTAATTTTCTCAAAACCATTACCTGTGGTTTTAAGTTTTATGCAAATAACATATACACCCCATACACCATATGCATGTGTATATACACAGATTACATTTAGACCCTATTTAATGTTGGTATTTTTTGTCAATTACAATTATTTTTTAATCAGCCAATTTGTTTTTTATTTTATTGTGACCTTTTTTTTTTGCATCAAAACGTCACACCAGTTATGATTCTTTAACTGAATCCAAAGAAATTTGCCTAAAACCAACCACCCCAAATCCTGGAACAACCACTAGCTTATTATTTTGTTAAAGATAACCTGTGGCTTAAAATATGAATTATCCTTGATTTACACACTATTCAGTGATGGTACCTTTTGTCAGTTATAAATATCTGTATCATTTATGCCAAATATTTAGTTTTAATTTAATAAACAATATTCCTGCTCTACTCTGTAATGTATTTTTTTCTGCAAACATAACGTCCACTGCGCCACGCATTTTGCATTTCCAAGCTTTTCCACCAAGTGGCGCACACATTCCCGCGAAATAAGCAACTTGTGAACTCTCGCGATAGGGTGCGGGACTAAATCATGTGGGGTTTCGTACTTGTGAGCGCATGCGGATTTCTTTCCTCTTCAAGTGATCCGAAGGAACGGAACGCTCCCTCGTGCGTGGCGCACGAGATCAGTAATCATGGTAAAAATCCATTGTTTCTTTATACAATCTTTAGAAATTAACAGATCGGTGTTTGCAGTATGCTTTTGATGTGACGATTGCATTGTATTCAAAATCGGACTTTTATAATGGACAGCGTGCATGTTTGTAGTATTGTTTTACATTTAAGATCTTTTCGTTTTATTGTTATTGCTATTGTTTTGATTAGTCTGTTAAGCACCATTATGATGCAATCGCACAATACAAACTGCATTTAATCAATCACTGCAGTCTGTTTGAGAAAATAAAGGTTGAATCCGGATACACAAGGCCTCAATGTGATATTAAAGGCCACAGCAGCCATTAAATTCAATGTAAGTTAATGGACTCCTGAAGTTTCACTCACCTCTCGTTAGTGTTTAGGATCGATGTCCTGGTACCGATCGCAGTGTAATGAGATGTTGATCGGTTTTAAAAGTGGCACTCGTTGAGTATTTGATCCGCTGGAGAAACACGTGGTGTGTCTGTGCTAACCCATGCTAATGTGACTCTCTCCAGCTTCGAGCTCTAATGCAATAAAATCTAAACGGGGTAGTTTATTAACGACTGTTGTTATCTTCTGCTTACGCAATGGTGGATTCTTCATGTTAAATAAGTAAAATTAAGCAGTTGCTTTGTACCTGGTGGCGCCAACGCCATGTGGGCTACATGCACGTGTTGGTGTTGCCCTGCAACCCAACCCAATCAGATCAGATTCACAGTATTCTTTTGTAATGTATTATTTGTTTGGTTATTAATGTAGGAAGGAAGCATTTGGGACTTTGTCCCTTTTTGGTTTAAGTAGTGATTTATGGTATATGGGCAGATCAGTAAAGCCTTGTCTCTCTCTCTATCTCAGGTGCTTTTACACGTTTTGTTCGAGCATGCAGCTGGATATGCGTTATTCGCTGTTAAAGAAGTGGAGGACATTGGGATGCTTCTACCTCAGGTTTGTATATTGAAGAAATGCAAAGGAAAGTAAATGTGCATACCAACAACGTGGTGAAGATCTGGACTGGTAACCGGAAGGTTGTTTGTTCAAATCCCACCCATAAATGTACCATTAAAAATAATCTGTGCTATGTCTAATGCACTAATTATTGGATCTGTAAAAATACTTAAAATCGACATTAAAAAGATAAATGCATGATTTAGATGTTATTGTGAACGATGCATAAGTGTGCAATGCATTACATTCCAATGAAAGTCACAATATAGAAGAAACGGTCATTGTTACTTTAAATACAATTGAATTTAAATCAAAGTGTGTTCTAAATGACTAATTCTTCTGTCTTTCATAGGTGGAGCAAAGTGTCCTAAACCTTGGCAAATTCACTAGCGTGATCAAACTGAGTGCATTCTTCCCCTTTAAATCCGCCCAGGGTGCACTGGAAAACATCAATGCCGTCTCAGAAGGTAAGAGAGACGAAGGTCTTATTTTAAAACGTTTCTTGGATGCAATGATGTACCTATAATCTGTCAATCCACTGAATCACTGTGATGACAGCATACCTACAAACTGATCGTCTGAGGCTTGACAATGTTGACTTACAAACTGTAACCTACAATTACTGACACCTCGTCTCTAATCTGATCCTGACAGGAGTTGTCCATGCGGATCTCAAGTTGTTCTTGGAGACCAACCTTCCGTCCGGAGGTAAAAAGAAGGCAATGTTGGGGGTTTCGGATGCTAAACTTGGGGCGGCGCTTCAAGAAGAGCTCAATCTGTCCATTCAGACTGGAGGCGTTGTAGCTGAAGTCATAAGAGGTGAGCAGAGAGCATGATTATTTATTTAAATCAGGGGTTTTCAATCTTTTAGATGCCATGGACCCCAAATATAATCCTCATATAAACACAGTTATTATTTGGAAAATATTTAATAACATTTTTCTTTTATTCTCAGTATTTCCCTGTACACCCTTTGGAAAAGTTTTGAAATCCCCTGATTTAAATGATTAATATAAAAATTTATATTTACAAATGTTATCAAAAGCCTGCTGTAATGATGTACCTATGTAGCCTGATTTCTGATGCTTTATACTGAAAATCTGAACAGACAGGCCAAAAATAGTGTGGTTTTATGAGTCCAGCAGTGACTGTTTCTCACGCATCTGCTTGTGATTGACAGGTGTGCGTCTGCACTTCCATTCACTGGTCAAGGGACTCACCGCTCAGGCTGCGTCCAAAGCTCAGCTGGGTTTGGGTCACAGCTACTCCAGAGCCAAAGTCAAGTTCAATGTCAACAGGGCAGACAACATGATCATCCAGTCCATCGCCCTCCTCGATCAGCTGGACAAAGACATCAACACGTTCTCCATGCGTGTGCGGTAAGATGTTCTTCCTCTGGGGTTTGTAGTTGGATCTAATACAGCAGCCTCCTAATGCTTACCACAGACCGTGCTCCCAAGTGCGCTGGCTGTACAGGAAGTGGAGGGACAGTATAGTCCTTTCTCAGGAGTGTTTGGTCCATCAGACTGGAGTGAACACAACCTGAGGGGGGAGACAGACATTGAGTGGGAAGCCAAAGTTGTTTTGTGCATAGTAAGCGTAACATGCAGGGTATGGTTTAGTAGATCATGAAAAATAATAGCTTGAAGTTAACTTTTTTTTTTTTTTTTTTTTTAAGGTTTTTTCTTGGGTCCAAACAGTAAAATAACGAATAAACTATGATTTATTTAAAGTAATAGTATTATTTACGTAGTTACATTAAGATTTTGTGCAGTCATTCCCAAAATATGCTGCCTTATTAGAACTTTGATTTATCAGAACTCTCTCTCTTTATCTGTGCAGTGAATGGTACGGCTACCACTTCCCAGAACTGATAAAGATAGTGAACGATAACAGTACATACTGTAAGATGGCCAAGTTGATCGGGAACAGGAAGGAACTGACTGAGGAGATGCTGGAAGCTATAGAGGAGATCACAATGGACAGTGGCAAAGCTCAGGCCATCCTCGATGCGTCCCGCAGCTCTATGGGTAAGTCAAGACCCCTGATGTCATCATAGCTTAGTGTGAGTTTGGCTTGGATGTTATGATGTTTTTATAATCTGTCAATCCACTGATTCCATGTGATGACAGCATATCTCACTGAACTGAACAAGCGTACCTCACCGAGTTGCTTGAACTCAACCAGTATAAGTGCTAATGTGATTTATGGGAGAAGATTATACATCAGATTTATTTATTTATTTATTTTTTAAAGGTATGGATATCTCTCCTATCGACTTGATCAACATTGAGAGTTTCTCCAGCCGTGTAGTGTCTCTCACAGAGTACAGACAGGGACTGCAAGAGTATTTGCGGTCTAAAATGGGCCAGGTGGCGCCAAATCTTGCGGCTCTCATTGGTGAAGTGGTACGCGTTCTCTTATTTTATTTTTATTTTTTGTTATAAAATGCAGTAAGTATATAATAGCGTTGTACTAAACTTTAACTTGGAAAATTTTAGTTGACAGTTATTTACATATTTTATTAAATTACATTAACATTGAAATTAAGTACCCTCCCAAGTTCTAGTGTTAAAATTTGACAATGTTTGAATAAAATGTCCTGGAAATTTATTTTGAGATTTATTTATTTTTTGAGGGTTCTTTGACATTTAAGTGTTTCTTTGTAGTATGTTGTGTAAATTTTTACTCTAAAAATGTTCACATTTCTTTAAGACTTAATTTAATTTTTATTTTATGAACTTGTAATTGATTTTTTTGTGAGTGCAACCTGTAGAATTCTGTAGAAGTTTGTGTGTTTAGATGTTTTCTCACATCTATTTCCTATTAATAGGTTGGTGCTCGTCTCATCTCTCATGCCGGCAGCCTGACAAACCTAGCCAAATATCCGGCCTCCACCGTGCAGATTCTGGGGGCAGAGAAGGCCCTGTTCAGGTACTGGGGCTCCCCTTCCCTGCTGGGGTTTCACACAGCTGCGGTGATGGCAGGGCCGGGGCGTAACAGGAGTGGGTGATTTGGTGCGTCAGTGAACACACCTTAAAGTGATCCCACTCGATCTCACGTACCCCCCAGTCTGAGCAGCTGATGAGGGTTTTGAGAGGTAGATACATTTGAAGATGATGTTGAGACCAGGCAGTTCTTTAAAAAAAAAAATAAGTTTTTTTTTTTGTGTGTGATTTAGACCTTAAGTTTCAATTATAGCAGTAAGTTTTGGTAGTGATGCACCAAAAGTTCAGCAGCCAGAAATATTTAGCCAAACAAAGGAATTTTTGGTTTCGGCTAAACATTTTAGAGTCCCAGGGGTGTAGATGGATTTTTTCTTTCTCTCTCTGTGAATTAGGGCATTAAAGACCAGAGGAAACACACCAAAGTATGGTCTCATTTTCCATTCAACGTTCATCGGGCGTGCAGCTGCCAAGAACAAGGGACGTATCTCTCGTTACCTGGCCAACAAGTGTACCATTGCATCACGCATTGACTGCTTTTCTGGTGAGTATCCCACCTCCTCATTTAGTTAGTTTCCACTACCTGGTTCTCGCTATGATGCTTTTATTTTTCGTCAACAGTAATCCACCGCAGTGGTTGTTGAGATGTTAATCCTGAGCAGAACTCTGGGTCAAACACTTCGGTGTTCTTTAGTTGTTCTCGTTTGTCTTTGTCTTGACGTCTTTATTCTGTTCGCACAGAGGTTCCCACCAGTGTGTTCGGTGACAAGCTGCGTGACCAGGTCGAAGAACGTCTGGCATTCTATGAGACGGGAGACGCGCCACGTAAGAACCTGGACGTCATGAAAGAAGCTGTTGTACAGGTGAGAACTGATCATTAGCCAGCATGCTAGCTAAAGTCATATATTTTGTGATGTTATAGTAGGAACTCTACGTAGCTTGCCAAGTTAACATGTCTAAGATATGTTCCAAGCACAATTTATTCATGTGCTACGTTTTGTGAAATTAAGTTAAACTGGTGGCTTTTGTGGATAATTTGCCCTATTAGATGAGTAAATCAACTCTATTGGATTTAAAAAAAAAAAAAAAATTCATCCTATGCTGATTTTTTGCTACTTATATAGTAGGGAAGTTAGGCATATTTGGATGCCTTGGAATTTTTTTTTTTTGTAATGTATTCTGGGATTGACTTGTGTTGCCTAAGGCTCAATAGGATTTTAAATACTTGCTAATAATGCCTTTTAAAGTGCTGTTAATCAAGGTTTCTAACTAGGAATCATTGTTACTGTAGTTTCAGGAAGTGCTGTGAGTGATGACTCTTCTCTCCTGACTCCTACATGGAGGCAAAAACTGATTTAATGAGCCTGACACAGCATTATGAAGTTGATATTTTACTAGGCTCATACAAATGCAAATACATTAACATTTTTCTGTCTTGCAGGCAGGTGAGGTAGCTGCTGAAATCAAGCGCAAGCTTGAGAAGAAAGAAAAGAAGAAAAAGAAGCGCGAGAAGAGGAAACTAGAAGCGCTCTCCACAGCTGAAGGAGATGACGAGGAAGAAGCCAACGGCGAGGCTGAGGTACAAATGAGTAACACTTCATCTGTGGTGTTTAGCACAGGGGGTTCAACCTGGGGAGGTCTGTAGAGGGGGAAAAAAATGAATAAAACTTGTTTTAAATATTGAATTATTTAAAATAATTTAAAGCAAAATATTCAATAATCAAATTTTTTTTTAACATAAATAACATTATTCATATTAAAATTAAACTTAAATAGCTGCCTTTTAATAAAAAGGTTATTTATGGCATCTAGAAGATTAAAAAAAAACCTGTTTTAGCACAAGTAGCATGACTATACTGGAGGCGGGACCTTCTTGTGGACCCGTCTTATATCTGTCATGCATAAAGCAATGCTCCTCCGACCATTGACAGGCCCGACTCTGTGGGTTTGATCACTGAAGTGAGCAGGACATGATCATCTCTGAGTATGTTAATGTTTGTTTGATATTTCATACATGGTGTTGATGGTTTCCTCTGTTCTTCAGGAAAACGGGGATGCCATAAAGAAGAAAAAGAAAAAGAAGCAGGCGGCTGAGGAGGAACCGGAGGAGGAGGAGGTCTTGACGAATGGTGTTGATGAGGCCACGCCTTCCAAGAAGAAAAAGAAGAGGAAGAGTGACGTCGTGGAGGCGGAGCCTGAGGCTGATGTGACACAGGCAGAGAAGAAAAAGAAAAAGAAGAAAAAGAAGGCTGAAGAGGAGGATGAATAAACTTGTTCCTTCTCAATGAACTTTTTCAGTATTGTACAGTTTTATTTTTAGTTTCAGTTCTAAGTGTGGGACTCCTGGTCAAGATGTTTGTGAGCCGAGTGCGAGAAAAGCAATGCATTGAGAGCTGTCACGTGTTTTCTTTCTTTCATATAATCTTGCTTTATTTCCTGTCATTCTCAAAGCATCTTTCTGAAACCGATGGTTCATTTATGTGCCTTGCTCTAATAAAATGACAGCCCTTTGACATCAAAGAAAAGACTGAAGCTTGTCATCTAAAATTACCTTTATGCTTCTAATTGATGAAATTTTCACTTGAGTGCTAGTTTTATTCATGGAAATGTCTAAGCTGTTTGTGGTTATGCATATTTTTATACTTCTAAATACTGAAATTAAGCTCTTGCCATGATGGTAATTGTGAACTAATATCATGCATGTGGTGGCAAAGTACTCTAGATATTCTTAATCGTATTAGAAAATGCATAAATAAATGGCCTTTCAATAAATTCATATTCAATTCTACTTGATCTGTATTTATTAGGATTTAAGTTTCTGCCTTTTTTTAGGTTATACATAAGTTAATGCAGCGGCTAACATGACATAAGGAACAATAACAAGCAGGTATCTTGATGCTTGATGATTACAAGACGACAGTGGTCTTTATCATTCACTATTTAGGCAACAGCAAAGAAATTTAATATCAAATATCCTGGGGTATTTTTATAACCCTATTAAATGTAATCTTTCATGCTTAATTCTTTAATCAAATTAATTTAAAGCAAGACATTGAATCCTTCATATAACTGATTTGTTCAAACCGGCTGATTCATTTTAAACAAAGCAAGTGAGTCTTGATGAATGGGTCATTGAATCGGTTTTGATCAAAAACTCAATTTTCACAATTGGAAACACTAACTATTAACTACAAATATTTTCATCTATGAAGAAAGCACAAAACCATAAAAATATTACAATTTAATATGAAAGTTGACAATGTTGTGTCACTTACTGTGATATTATACAACAGATTCTGGGAGTATTTGATTCAGTTTGATAGCATTTCCGACACTACACGTCATGAGACCAGCTTTCTGGATGTTAAGTTTAATGGAGGGCAAGTTGGGTTGTGTTGAGATGTTATAATTGTGGTATAATTTGATTTCACACCTGTGACAAACAATGTCCAAGCTCAACACTAAAGGAAGTTGGAGATACGTGGACACTGCAACGGACTGCTGGCAAATAGATAATTTCGGCAAATAGAGAGTTCAAAAGAAGATTGCAGTAACAATGTTACAGCTTGTGAGCGAACACTGTGCACATGAATAATCAGGCTGAAACCGTAAACTGGACAGTTTTATTTTGACAACAAGGGTAAAACCAATGTTAAAATGAAATCGGATCTAAAATGCTACCGTTTAGCCAATTTGGTGGTGGTTTGGGGGGAGGGACGGGGTCACAAATGAAGGGCAGAGGGAACAAAAAGCACTGAAATTAAATTCCCCCTCGATAGAAAAACAGTTCACAGGTGAAGGGGGTGGGAGAGGAGCAAAATACAAAAGTTAAAAAAGGCTTCACCATCAAGTGATCAAGCTTAGCAGTAATGTACATACATTATTAGGGTTATGTATACAAATAAAAACTCCCATGTTCGAATCATGATGCTTACTCTGCTTCAAGTATATTCACCCTTCTGTTATGTTCTCATCACTTCTCTGTCATCATATCCTCTTAGCTAGTTAGCAATGAAAAAAAAAAAAAAAAAAACTTCCTTCAAAAACAAAATGCAGAAAAACCACATTTCATATCCTACCAATACATATATACTGTATAAATACATACATAAATATACTTTACATACAACAGCCAAAACTTTGAAAAGGGGAGATGAGAATGAGGGAGGAGGATGAGGATGATGGTAGTGTGTACGGGCGTCCCTCTGCTCTGATCGGCGTGTCATCGGGTGCGGGACGGCACCTGCGCTGTGGACTGCGCTCAGTTGCCCCAGTAAGGGGAGCTGCCATAGTTGGACTTGTTGACCTGGGTCTTCTGCTGCATGGTGCTGGACTGGCTTCTCTGGCTTGGCCCACCCTACGTGAACAAAACACACCAGACAGCTGAGCTTACAAGTGTGAAGTCCTGCCATTTTAGCAACGTTTGTGTTTCCATTCATATCAACAGCATTATAATACTTAAAGACAGTGAAATTGTGTTCACTGTGACTGAAATGACATTAAAGGTATAAAATATTTTACATTTTCTAAGTTTATTGCTTTTTGGTACTCGGCCTCTGTATGGTTGTGATCGATGTGTGTCTCCTTTCCTCAGTTTTTTGTACATTTTCAATAGCTTGTAAAAGTGTCATGCACATTTTACTTTCAATTTCAAATTAGCGGCAATTCGGCGACAAGCAGTTGTTAGTTTTTAGATCATTTGAGTTTGCCCTCTTTTCCTCACTTTCCTTCACTTTTAAAAAGCACCGTGCGCATTTTACGTTCGCTTTCAAATTAGCGTCAATTCGGTATCAATTACTTGAATTCAATTCAAGCAACAACGTGAAAATAGAACTTTTATTACCAAAATGAATAAAAATACACCGTGCTATATGCATAATATAAAATAACATACATTAAAGTTTAGGTAGCCTATACAAAACTGAAGACCAGTAAACAATGTGGAACCAAATAAATAAGAAACGTACATTTATTAGCAAAACGAATAAGAAAGCTTGGAGACACGGAATACTTTGTGTAAAATAATAATAATAAAAAAAAACACAAGTTTAAATAAAAATCAGCAAACACTGTGAAACCAAATAAATAAGAAACTAATGTTTAAAAAAAAAAACTTCATATATCCAAAAAATCCTAATTTTTTTTTTAAACAGGTGCTCGTTTTGAAACTCTTCTGCCATCGACTTGTCTATCTCACCTCACTCTTCTTGTCAGCTTCACCTCACATCATAAATGAAATCTGATCTGTGATGCGACTGTCTTTTGGAATGCTGCACAGAGCAGCCGTACTCAGATTTTAATTGTAGTGTCTGTTTTCTAACTGAACTACATGATTTTTATTACTATTAAAAAAAAAAAATTGTGGGGGACAGTGCCACGGTGGCGCTATCACTGCAAGCCTAGTGTAAAATTATTTTTTTGAGATGCATTATTTCAATTTCTATGAATAGACCTTAAAAACAGACAGGGACTGACCTGTCCGTCCTGGGTGAGGTGATGATGGAGCAGCTGTGAATGGGGCTGCTGGTGGGCCTGCAGAATGTGAAGGAATGGAGCAGGAGCATAACCAGGCGCGGCACCAGGGGTCAAAGGTCCTGTGCCTCCCAAAGCCGAGGGGAGATTGAAAGGAGGAGGTGTGCCAGCATGGAAACCCTGCTTATCGAACGGCTGAAAAAAAAAAAAAAAAAAAAAGTACATTAGTACATCAGTAAAATTAACATAATTTAAAATTATTAAATGTTTAAAAAGCCACAACAATAGTATTCTATATGTACTCTATATATGAATGATCTATTATGCAATATATGTATGTGTATATATATATATAAATGTAAAATATTAAATATTTAAAACATAAGTACATAAATAAATGTAGTTACCTGTGTTTTATTGTAAACGGTTCCACTGATGTCTGGCACCCCAGAATTGCTAGATGCCACAGAGACACCTGGGACACAAAGTAAAGGACCATTTATTTTAATTTAGAAGACAGAACACATTTATACATAAGAATAAAAAAAACAAAATGTGAAGTGCAAGTATTATTTATACCTTTCCCTGGGCCGGAGACAGCAGATTTGGCCTGTGTTTGAGAAGAGTTACTGTAACCTTTGCTGTACTCAGTTCCCGCTGGGCCTTGTGTCAGGTCATCGTACCCTTAAAATAAACAAAAAATAAAAAAAACTTTAATATTCAAGAGCACAACGTATGCATGAGAATTTGTATTTGCGTTTAATCTGCACAAACCTGAGCTAAAGGCGTGTTGACCGTAGCCGCTGGGCTGCTGGAATGGCGTTGTTGGATTGCTCAGTCCCATGCCGTGCTGCTTGGCCGAAGCAGGGGGCACGAACATGGTAGGGCCGTACTGGAACGCGTTGGGCACGCCGGGCACACCGTGGTAGTAGGGAAGGCCAGTGTAGCCGTATCCAGGGGGCAGGGCTGGGTTAAGGAAGGGTTGTTGTGTGTTGTGATGGCCTTGTGGCTGGGGCTGGTTCTGTCCTTGGCTCTGAGCCTGTAGAGGCTGTGCTGTCTGTGGTGCGTGTGCAGACAGGCTGGTAGAGGACGCTGGTGAGGTGGATTCACCTCTGCCAAACTTTGTGACATCACCTAAATAAAAAGAAAAATACGCTCATTTTTATTTATCCTTTTGTCTACACTGATGTCATGTTCATCATTATGAGTCAGAGTTTACAGACCATTAATAAGCAAATGTTGTACCTGAGTAAGGGTTGCTGGCGAGGCTCCCATCTCTGCCAGACAGTGTAGCAGTTGGCCCTGGGAATGTGATTCCATAGTAATCCTACACGGATCAGAAAAAGACTGCAGAGTGAACATTTGGCCAGACTAGGGCTGTCCATTAACTGTCCTACAAATGATTGCGCTTAATGCAGTTTTCTTTTTGTTCATGTTATTTAAAGTACATTTATTACACATGCACAGTCATATTTTGACAATGAACTTGAAAAATAAGGTCTGTATGATTTTCTTTAGGGTCATGAGAACAAATACAACAGGACAGATTTCATTTTATTGAAAATGTTAAATATTTCTCTCTTTTTTTTTGCCCACTTCAAATGTCACAAGTCCACTTTCCATTAAAGCCTGAATATTGCAGTAATATATTTAGTTATATTATAATAAATTACAGATTTTCTGTCTATATTATAATAGTAGTGTATTACATTAATGATATTAATGTTATTTTAATTACACTGCATGAATTATATACACACACACACATATATATAAATTCTATTCATTTTGCAACCACAAGATATTCTATGGTCCTTAATTCCTCACTTTAAAATATATTTTGTAATTTTAAAAATTATTTTACACAAAGCAAGAGCTTTGATTTCTGCATTTTTATTTTATTTGCTTATATTCCCTATTTTTATTTGGGTGGCCATTTTAAATTGACTGGAATCTAGAATAATCATATTGTCTCAAATGCTCATGATCAAATCAAATAACCATGATCAGGCGATTACATAATAATAGCAACAAGCTTGGGTCAGGCCGATTAGTCTTTGGGCTTTTTGAGCTGATAACTGCACATGCTTGGCCCATTACCAGATGTTAACTCTCCCATTCAAAATGTTTCCTACCAACAGCCTTGTGTGAATGTGTGTGAATATCAGCAGTTATGTCTCATATCATAGATCTATATCTGCCAATCTCTCAATGTCACTCAACTAATAGTCAAAAAAAAAAAACCAAGAAGCTCAGCAGCAGCGCTAAAGAGAATCTGATGGGCTCAGACTCACCATTGGTAGTCTGGATTGGAGCATGTGGAGGTCTTCATAGCCATAAATCTGCTGCACAACACAAAGGAGAACTTTCAGCACTTAACAGACGATAAATGTTACTGAAATCAATATGCAGTATTTCAGTATTCACAGACTTGATGCCTGTACTTCATCACAAAGAAATACACATCAGCTACACTTATTACAAGTCACACACACACACACAATTCCACATACAGTTGTGGCCAAAAGTTTTGAGAATTACATAAATATTAGTTTTCAAAAAGTTTGCTGCTAAACTGCTTTTAGATCTTTGTTTCAGTTGTTTCTGTGATGTACTGAAATATAATTACAAGCACTTCATACGTTTTCAAAGGCTTTTTAACGACAATTACATGACATTTATGCAAAGAGTCAGTATTTGCAGTGTTGGCCCTTCTTTTTCAGGACCTCTGCAATTCGACTGGGCATGCTCTCAACCAACCCACGGGCCAAATCCTGACTGATAGCAACCCATTCTTTCATAATAACTTCTTGGAGTTTGTCAGAATTAGTGGGTTTTTGTTTGTCCACCCGCCTCTTGAGGATTGACCACAAGTTCTCAATGGGATTAAGATCTGGGGAGTTTCCAGGCCATGGACCCAAAATTTCAACATTCTGGTCCCCGAGCCACTTAGTTATCACTTTTGCCTTATGGCACAGTGCTCCATCGTGCTGGAAAATGCATTTTTCTTCACCAAACTGTTGTTGGGTTGTTGGAAGAAGTTGCTGTTGGTGGGTGTTTTGGTACCACTCTTTATTCATGGCTGTGTTTTTGGGCAGAATTGTGAGTGAGCCCACTCCCTTGGATGAGAAGCAACCCCACACATGAATGGTGTCAGGATGCTTTACTGTTGGCATGACACAGGACTGATGGTAGCTCTCACCTTTTCTTCTCCGGACAAGCCTTTTTCCAGATGCCCCAAACAAGTGGAAAGGGGCTTCATCGGAGAATATGATTTTGCCCCAGTCCTCAGCAGTCCATTCACTATACTTTCTGCAGAAGATCAATCTGTCCCTGATGTTTTTTTTGGAGAGAAGTGGCTTTCTTTTTGCTGCCCTTCTTGACACCAGGCCATCTTCCAAAAGTCTTCGCCTCACTGTGCGTGCAGATGCGCGCTCACACACCTGCCTGCTGCCATTCCTGAGCAAGCTCTGCACTGGTGGCACTCCGATCCCGCAGCTGAATCCTCTTTAGGAGACGATCCTAGCACTTGCTGGACTTTCTTGGACGCCCTGAAGCCTTCTTTACAAGAACTGAACCTCTTTCCTTGAAGTTCTTGATGAACCTATAAATTGTTGATTTAGGTGCAATCTTAGTAGCTACAATATCCTTGCCTGTGAAGCCATTTTTATGCAACGCAATGATGGCTGCACACATTTCTTTGCAGGTCACCATGGTTAACAATGGAAGAACAATGATTTCAAGCATCACCCTCTTTTTAACATGTCAAGTCTGCCATTCTAACCCAATCAGCCTGACATAATGATCTCCAGCCTTGTGCTCGTCAACATTCTCACCTGAGTTAACAAGATGATTACTGAAATGATCTCAGCAGGTCCTTTAATGACAGCAATGAAATGCAGTGGAAAGGTTTTTTTTGGGATTAAGTTAATTAATTTTCATGGCAAAGAAGGACTATGCAATTCATCTGATCACTCTTAATAACATTCTGGAGTATATGCAAATTGCTATTATAAAAACTTAAGCAGCAACTTTTCCAATTTCCAATATTTATGTAATTCTCAAAACTTTTGGCCACGACTGTACACTTCAATACTTCCCAGAGGACTGAAAGCTGATCCGTTTTGATTTAAGAGGATGAGGGTGCTTACCGGATAGGCAGGCAGCAGACCTCCGGGTCCCATGATGTACTGGTTAGGCAGCAGTGGAGGAACCCCCTGAGAGAGATTAGGAGGAGCTTTACCTGCACACAGACAGGAAAGAGTTTTTGGAGAATGAAGAATAGCAGATTTCTCCCTCCACTCAAATGGACGCAGGAGCTAATGATAAGACTGGAAGCAAATGTGAAAATCATTAACACCTTTTTTCTGTTGTTTATATACATGACTGCAACAAGTCACTGTGAGAGAATCATTACAGAATTATGTCCATTTGTTTGCATATGTCTATGTTTGATGAATAATATTGCAGTACTATTTTAGCATCCTGTTTTTTATATTTTCAAAATGTGGTACTGTTACTACTATTTTAAATGTGAAATGAAATACACTAAATGTAAATGTACTAGTGCTAGTCACTATTGCATCAAAGCTGTACTCCAAATCATATGTATGCAACTGACTTAAATTAGAAGTATAATTCAAAAGTGGTTGTTTTTAAAAAAAAAATTAACACTTATTCAGGAGGATGCATTCATTTGATGCATTAATTTCAAAAGTAACAGATAAGACATCTATAATATTACAAAAATGTATTTTTTAAATAAATGCTATTCTTTTTACAAAAATATTAAGCAGCAACTATTTACAAAATTAATATGAAATGTTTTTTTTTTTTTAAAGAAACAAAATAAATGTTATTTTAAATTGTACTAATATTACACAATGTTACTGGTTTATGCAGCCTTATTGAACATTTTTAATGGTAGTGTGTGTGTGTGTGTATATATATATATATATATATATATATATATATATATATATATATATATATATATATATATATATATATATATATATATATATATATATATATATATACATAAATAAATAAATAAATGCAAATGTGATTTTTGCAAGCTCTGAAGAAACAAGTGAATTAGTAATTAAAACCATAGAAGAACACCCACAAACCAGCCCTACTATAAGGAATGGTATTATGATACTACATTGTATTGTGATGCTTGGTTACGATTAAGGTGATGTGACAACACTGATGTGTGCTCTCTCACCGCTGGAGGAAGACAGTAGTGGGGCAGTCCTAACACCGGAAGGTGTGCTACCGTTGGTACCGTGAACCAAAGCTCCAGACCCATGCAGACTGTTGCCGCCACTCACTGAGCTGCTAACACTGCTGCCGGGCAGAGCGGACACAGGCGGCAAGGAAAACACCATCGATGAGGGGGCGAGAGAATTCACGCCGTCCACACTGGTATACTGAAGACAAATACCGACGGAGAGGGTGAAGAGAGAGTGTACGTGTGTTCGTGTTTGTGTGTGTGCATCCTACAGAACTCACTGTAAGTGAAGATGTGGTGCAAAGTGCCGATACAGAGGAATGGCCACTGCTCACATGACTACAGGAAAAACAGGCAGTGTCACAAATATAAGTATCCCACTTAACATTTGAAGAAAAGAACTGTGTAATACAAAGAAAAAGTACAATTAAACATCTCGCTTACCTGCTGAGGAGAGGTAAGCTGGCAGAGGACAGCTCAGATGCCAGGCTGGGCAGAGCAGAGCTGTGTGGTGTAACGGAAGGGGGCAACAGTGAGGATGGGGCAGAAGGGGCAACACTTGTGCTGCTGGCCAGAGAGGGAGACTCTTGTTTTGGAGTGGAGGAACTCGATGTGGCTGATGGAGAAGGCATAAATGTCATTTATTACAAAAATAAAGCAAATACATCTTGAATGCATATGACACAGAAAGAAGGGTAAAATGAGGAGTTTGACTTACTGTCTAAAGCAGCAGAGGTCCTCACACCATTGAAACCGTTCTGTCAGAGATGCAAACAAAGTGTATTGAATCAATATAGGCATCATAACCTCCCTGATGTACAACAGTACTGTGCACTAAAGAAACAACATGAGAGCACCTTCACAAAAGGCTGCATTTACTTGATCAAACATACAGTAAATACAGTAATATTGAGAAATTGTTACTACAATAAAAAAGAAATCAGTTCTAAAAACTATTTTAAAATGTAATTTATTCCTGGGATGGCAAATCTGAATTTTAAGAAGCTATTACTCCAGTCTTCAGTGTCACATGATCCTTCAGACATCATTCTAATATGCTGACTTGGTTCTAAAGATTTTTTTTTTCTTATTAATGTTGAAAACAGTTGTGCTGCTTAATATTTTTGTTTAATATTTTTGTAGAAAATGTGAAAAGAACAGAATGTATTTGAAATTTGAGCAATCTGATGCATTCTTGCTGAATAAAAGTGTACATTTATAAAATAAAAAAATAAAAAAAATCTGAAAAAAAAAGAAATCTCTTAGAACCCCAAACCGTTCCACAGTAGTGTTAATTATATAAAACATTTAATTTTTGGTTGATGTAACTCTTTAACTGAGAAATCAACTTTGTAGTTTACATCTAAAAACATCTAACTTCTGTAAAACATCTAAAACTATAGTTTCTCTGTCTGTACTCACTGTCACAGGTCCAGAAGGCTCCTTGCTCTGAGAGAAGGTCAGTCTTGAGTGAGGAGCCACACCGCAGTCAAAGCTGTTACCCGCTGATGATGCAGCGGAGGAGGAAGAGGAGGATGAAGAGGACGAGGGGGCTGCTGCCGAGCTGGGGGTGGTGTGGGAGGGGGTGAGGCTGGGGAGAGGTACCGAGGGAGAGGGGTAGATGCTGTCAGAAGAGGCCAGAGGCAGCAGCAAAGGGACCGGACTGGTCAGAGATTCACTGCAGGGGAGATCATGGGATACGTATTAGCATGCAAAATGGAGAGATTTTAGAGCTAAAGAGAGAACATTGGTTTGAAAGACATGCGTTGAGAGATTAGGGAAAATCAGCAATACATGAAGTGCACTGCTCAAAGAAAAAAAAAAAAAAAAGCACTTTAATTCATTTTAGACATCAGCAAGACCATTTTGACCTCAGAACTTCCATTTCTACCACTGACTGACCTGATTGGTTTAGAGTAAAGGCTGCTCTGTGACTGAGGAACCACTGCAGCCTCCCTTATGGGTTCACTGGTGCAGTTCTCCGACTGGCCGAAGTCCGGCAGGGCAGATTCTGAACCAAAGTCCAGGGCACCAAACTGCACATTTAGACCTGACACATCTGCTGAGCCTGGCATCTCTACAGCAGATGCGGGAATCTGCATGTGTACAAATATACGCATATAAAAAGTTTGGGGTTAGTATTTTTTTTTTTTTTTAAGACCATTTAAACATTTTGTGATACTAACTTTCAATTAATAATTGAAAGTTAAAAATATATAACCATGTCAAGAAAAAAATATAACCACGTCAAAGCAATTCATCTGTGCATTTTCTGTGCATTGTCTTTGTTACTTGCTCTCGCCTCTGGTAAAACCCACTTTTCACAATTCAATAAATTCCAGATGGATAAAATCAAACCCCACCCTACACTCTTTATGCTTGAAAACTGAACCCAGAAATAATAGATTATGTATACAAAATGGCTTTAGAAGGCCATTTCATGTATGTTTATCTATAAACTGTAGTTTGACCGAGAGATCTCACAAAGCCTTCCAACTCAATGCTTTTTTAATCTCTTGTCACCTTTGAAGTGGGAGGTATCCGTCGCTTTTGAGTCTTTATCTGCCGCTGATGTGTGCTGCTGCCCTGAGATTCGGCTGCCTGTGAGGGGGCCATCAAGGGCCCATCACGGGGCTGAGAAGGTTCCGGCGCTTTCGGAAAGGCTTCCAGTGTGCCTGGTGCGGGCGAAGGGGCACTCAGTGGGGGAGGGCTGGGCTGCCTGGCAAGAGGCCCCGTGTGGGTCATGGAGCCCTGCTGTCGCTGGGCGAGTTGGCTTAGCACCAAAGATGGTTCTGGCTGCATCTGAAACTCCCCTACAGTACAAAAAATTCAGAAAAGGCATTCACATTAACAAAAAAATGGATGCAGTGTGAAGAAGGTCATTGGAATTAATACTTTCAATTGTTTTAAAAGATGCTTGTAAATCTTTTTGTGTAGAAACATCAGATTTTCGTGTGAACAGGTCAACAGTGTTAATGCATAGCCACGTGTTTGCAAGACTGAACAAGTTTGTTTCTGGTTCAGTAAAGCAATTGTAACACTCACGACTGAATTGAGAGGGAAGTGAAGAGGAGCTCAGTGTTCCAGGAGGTTTGATGTCCCAGGAGGAGGAGGAGGGGACAGACATCCCCGTCCCCACCAGCCCCCCTACAGGGGTGCAGTTGGTCCCTGTGCTGGAGGGCTGGGAGGTAAGCTGCCCAAGACCAGGCCCCTTCAGCTGTTCCAGTATTTGCTGCCCGGCCGTCTGCCCGAGTTTTGGACCACCTAGCTCTCCAAAACCAGAACCCAAAACAGAGGACTGGAAAAAGACACAAAGGAGGGGGAACCCATTCAGATCTCACCTCTACCAGCTCTAGTGCATTTGAACAATATACCACAATACAACTATTCTTAAAGTAACTAGCTAGAAAGTAAAACAAATAAAAATTGTGACTTAAGCACCCTTAAAGGGATAGTTAACCCAAAAATGAAAATTCTGACATTAATTACTCACCCTCATGTAGTTCCAAACTCGTAAGACCTTCGTTCAACTTGGGAATACAAATTAAAGGAACACTCCGACTTTTTGGGACTTTAGCTTATTCACAGTATCCCCCAGAGTTAGATAAGTCCATACATACCTTTTTCATTTCTGTGCGTTCTGTAAGTGTTATTTGGCGCACCCACCGCTAGCCTAGCTTAGCACAAAGACTGGATGAAAATGGATAATGGTAGCATAGTAATCCCAATAAGTGACAAAATAATGCAAACATTTTCCTATTTACATGTTGTGATCTGTATAGTCACAGCATGTACAAATAACAAGGCTATATGAGACAGAGACCATTTTTAATCGTATAAATACTGGGAACTATATTCTTACTAGGCGTAGGAGCACAGTTAAAGTTACTTGGGTGGAGTGGCTACTTGGGCGGAGTGATTAGCACAGCACTGGAGACGCGCCGTGGTGAGGAGCAGAGAGTTCGCTCAGAGTTGGAGTAATAGAGTCAGCAATTACTAGATAGTAAATTTATAGTGTACAATCATGGGTGTTCGCTGTATTGTAAAGAGCTGCGACAATAAACAGGGGAGACCAGGTAATACTATGATGTTTCATAGAATTCCAACCAAAAACGCTGACCTGATGAATCGATGGCTACTTGTTCTGGGTATAGCTCCAAACACACCTGTAAACACAATCACGAAGTATTTCGTTTGCTCTGAACATTTTACTGTAGACGACTATTTTGAAAAAAATGCAATTTGCCACACGGACCATGAAACGTGTGATAAAGGATACAGCCATCCCAATAAAGACAGGACAAATTGGATCACCTGTTGCTGCGGTAAGTGTTCCCGTTATGTTTTGAGATGACAAACATTAGCCATACTGTAACAGTGCCATGCTAATGTAATATAACCTTAGTAGTGACACTATTACGTGAATAGGGGCTCAGTGTATCCCCTTTATTGTTATTATTGTGTTGTCATGAACACACTGTATCGCTCAATAACAAATGAGCGGCGCTAAATGTAACTCTCAGGACTAATACATTCAACTTGCTAATGAATTGGAGGGGGATGGGCAGTTTTCTTTTTTGAGAAAATGTTTGTGAAATAGTAGGCTAACGTTACTGTCTGTGGGTTCATTGTGCAAAAACTATTAACCTTGTGCTATTACTTTCCCCATATTCTTGGCTATTGTAATGCAATTATCTAACATTACTGTATTATATGCTGTTGAATGTATTTGGTCAGCTGTAATAAATTGCATTTCAAATATATCAATTCCTGTAATAATTCTTTATACATTTTCTGTGATAATTATCAATCAGGATGAGATGAGTGTTCTACAGCACTTTGTAACTCCTCGTCTGTGTATTCTGGCTCAAAACTATATGGTTCTGGATCTTGGTTTGATACACAGTAAAATTCCTCTGAGTCTGACAATTCCTCAAAGTCAGCCATGATCACGAGTCACGTCTAGCTAGTTAGTCACGTTTGTTTTGTTTACGGAACCATCAACAGGGCATCTCCTGTGCTGCGCTAATCACTCCGCCCAAGTAACGTTAGCTGTGCTCCTACGCCTAGTGAGAATATAGTTCCCAGTGAGTATTTATACGATTAAAAAATGGTCTCTGTCTCATATAGCCTTGTTATTTGTACACCGCTGTGACTATACAGATCACAACATGTAAATAGGAAAATGTTTGCATTATTTTGTCACTTATTGGGATTACTATGCTACCATTATCCATTTACATCCAGTCTTTGTGCTAAGCTAGGCTAGCGGTGGGTGCGCCAAATAACACTTACAGAACGCAAAGAAATGAAAAAGGTATGTATGGACTTATCTAACTCTGGGGGATACTGTGAATAAGCTAAAGTCCCAAAAAGTCGGAGTGTTCCTTTAAGATATTTTTTATTTTAATTAATTTAAAAGGCGATACATCTGCGATAATGAACGCGATATTGCGTAGCTTGTCAGTGAACTATGGCTCTGTGTAGTAAATGCCGCTCCATCTGAAAGCAGGTGATGGAGATTTACTACTTATCACGGCACCTGCATTACTGACAAGATGCACATTACTGACGAGATTACGTATGTGATAATCTCCAAAATGGAGCCAGGGTGACGCAGAGGAGAGGAATTGTTGAATAAAGTCATTATTTTGGTTTTCTTTGTGCACAAAATGTATTCTCGTAGCTTCGTAAAATTACGGTTGGATTAATTTAAGGATGCCCTTACCAAGTTTTTGGACCTTGATTGTGTTAGCTTTCTATGGAGGGTCAGAGAGCTCTTGGAATTCATCAAATATATCTTAATTTGTGTTTTGAAGATGAAAGAAGGTCTTACAAGTCTGGAACGACATGAGGGTGAGTAGTGACAGAATTTTCATTTTTGGGTGAGCTATCCCTTTAACATAGGTTCACCAGTTACTGCCATTCATCCTCTAGGAAAACAGTCTTCTAAATGCTATAAATCAGGCCTGTGGATTGTCTCACCAGGGTGGCGTGTGTGTAGCTGTTGGAACCAGCAGATGTGCCTCCGTTTCGAGCAGGCTGGTGGTGGGAGTTGGTGAAGACCAGACTGTGGCCAAGCCCCTGAGAGGAGCCCACGGCCTTCAGACCTCCCACCTCCTCACGATCCACAGGCTTTTGCAGCAGAGTTGATAGATCCAGACTACAACGAAATACACTAAATAGTCAGTGAAAGAAACATAAGCCATATGCAAATACGGTAATCATCACAAGATTGGAATGAAATGAGAACCCCAGTTCTGACTTTATTACCTTTGGCCAGGTGTGATGTGGTTCTCAGTTGGAGGTGCACAAGAAGAAGTGAACACTTTGGTCTCAGAGAGCTTTGGAGATTAAATAGGGCCAGTTAGTACTTTTATTTTTGTAGCAGTAAAATGTGAAATATTTTTGTCTACAAATATGAGATGAGAGATATTATGAAAGAGATATAAAATTATATTAAGCAATATATAACTATTAAATAAAAATAGCGATATAACAATAATTATATATTTATGTTTATATATAATATTTAAGTTATACTAAACATTTGTAATGTAATAACTTTAAAACTTTACGAATTTTAAACATAACTTTAAACACAAAAATTATAAAAAGACATATTACAAAATTAATAATTTCTATAAAATAATCAAAAAAATTAAACATCACTATTGTCTACATCCTAACCTTTACATTTCTGGACAACACATATACCATGTATTTTCAGGCTTATTAATTTCAAGCTCTGTAAATCCCATAATGCACAGGAGGTTAATTATAGCGCATGACTCACACTCACATCTTCACTCCAGTCTTCAGCTGCCCACTCATCCAAAGTGTTTTGCCATGGCACTGAACAGAAAGTGTCAAAGAGAGAAAGAGAGATGAGACTGGGCCTAAGGATTGGGAAATAAGTTCTGTGCAATAGAGGTGTCTTACCTGTCCCATCTGTAGTGTCATTGGCCTCCGTCTCCCAGACATCAGTGTGTGAATTTGATGTCCTGCTGTCTGTGGTGTAGTCTGCAGGGTTAAAGGTTCTGCAGGAGGAGACACAGAATGTAAGACAGGATTTCAGGTGGCTGCTGTATGATAATGAGAATTATTCTGGTTAAAATATAATTTGACTGAAACTCACCCCATCCCTTGTGCTGTAAACCTGCTGGTAACCGGAGCCCGACCTCTGCCTCTACCTCCAGACACTGAACAAAAAACAAACTCATAAACACTAGGGATGAGTCAGAATGCTCAAACTTCCTAAAGGTTCAACAGTTAGATTTTTAAATTCCACTTCAAAAAGGGAGATGCAACTTCTCACAGAAGCTTATAAAGGGGTGGTTGATTGCTTTTTTTCTAGGCTTGATTGTGTTTATGGGGTGCAGGCTACCATGTGTTAATGCTTCGTTTAAAAACGCATTCTTTTTTCACATAATTTACCTTTATTCTACACTGCTCTGTCCCTTCTCTTATAATTATTTCCTGGTTTTATGAAGCCCCTCCCTCAGAAATAAGCGATGGGCTGAGATTGGTTAGATGGCCCAGTGTGTTGTGATTCGCTAGATTCGGGTCTGGTCTAAACGTCTCGCCCCTCACCTCAGTGGCATGTGCTCCGGTTGTACTGTAAACAATGACGTCATCTATATTGCTTGTCAATTTGAGCCCGATTGAGACGCAGAGGATCACGCAGAACCTGTGGAAGCACGGCTCTTAATGGTATGTTTTTTGTTTGTCGTTTTCTCATTCGTTTAGATACGCTGTTAATTGTAAATGCTACTGCTTATGTTAGCTTTTAATATATGGTTTTATCCTGATTACGGCAACCGCACACACATCCATGTTTAATGCTTCTCATAACTATGTGAAAAATATGTCTATAGTCTGTCTATACACAAAATGTATAACTGGAACACAGTTTATTGGAGCTGATGATCTGAATGAGAGAGAGAGATGCAGGGGGACACGAGGAACAGTATTAAGAACCGCTGCTTTAGAAAATTGATTTGTAAAACTAGTGAATCCATTAGAATCGTTCAGCGTCGTAACTTTGCAGATATTTTTGATGTTCAAACAACAAAATTACACACTAACTAACGTTAAAAAAGTGAAATCACAATCAACCACCCCTTTAATGCACTGCTGAAAGTCTATAGCTGCTAAAACTGTCAGGCCGTTAGGGGGGTAAAAACCCACTCTGAGAAATTCATCCGCTTTAAAGCATCACTGCTACAGACATCAAAGCACCGCTTTTGAAACTTCAAATCACCTGCTATGAGTAACAATTATATCTCAGAGATTTTAAGGACTGCGGTCATTTTTTGTAACAAAATTTATTTGATGAATGAATGCCAGTCACCCTAGTAAAGAGCTATATCTATAAATCTCTAAAAACTACATCTGATTGGAGTCCGGTGGACAAGAGTCTAATAATACAGGGCTTCCCTAATACAGAAAACCCAACTAATCGATTTTGTAAATGTAGTTTTGCACATCCCTAATATGCATTACTGAGACAAAAGACCATGTGGGAAGTGTTTAGACGGTGTGTGCGGGCTCACCTCTCCCTCTTCCCCTGCGGCCACGGTCAGCACCTCTCTCAACAGGAGCAGGGTCCACACCATTCTCCTCAGTCCTCACTATATAAATAATAAAGTAAAATCACACATAAATCTTTTAAAATTTAAAACCTACTCACACTCAATCAAACGGACCAAAATATTGTCTAAATATTGCTGCTGAACACAAACAAAACAGCTATGTAACTACAAGGAAATCTCACCAACACACTCACCTGGCCGGTTGCGACTGGTCCCTCTGCCACGACGGCTCGCTCCTCCACGACCCTTGCTGCTTTCCCTCTCTTTCTTCTCCCTGTTCTCCTTGTTTTCCTTACTCTCTGTGGAGGTGGCATCCTTTCCAAGACTTTTCTTTTTCCCCACTGTTTCCCAAGAGGTCTGCAAGATGACCGAGAGATGAATTAGTGGTAGTCAGAATGAACAAAAAAAAACTAAAAGAAGATAAATCACACAACAGATGCAGTGTCATTTTACATGATTTACTATTTTTTTCTTGTTTGTTTTAAAGGTTGCTTATATATGGTTGTTGAATTATTACTACTGATGAAGGGCATTTGTTTTATGGCACAGAGGTGGAGGCAGAGGTCTGTTATGACACAGGATTACCTTCTGATCAACACTACAGAAGCGACCCACTTTCTATTTTAGAGTTTCATTCCCAGAAATCATTCAAACAAATCCTAGTCTATAAGCAGGGCCCTCTCAAATGTTAACACAACAATAGTCACAGATGTTTTATCTGAAGTAGATTAGCATCAATCACACATGAATCTGGACATTAAGCACTGTGGTATGTTCATCATTTAGCTAAAAAAAGAAACAAAACACAAAGCCCAGCTAGACAAATCATTGTTCTGCCTTTAAAAGCCTGCCACAAAACAGCTGACAGTAGCGCATTTTCAGTAAAAACCAGTTCCCATTTTTCAAAAACTCATGATGAGTTTTAGTGCCTACTAAGTATGTATGCATCTGATAGATAAGATTTTTACCGCATCAGAAGTTCCCTCAAGCAGAAAGTTGATGGCTCTGTTGACATCCTCATTGCAGTCGTGAAGAGCAACCATGCAATCGTCTTGGTTCTTCCCTGTAACCTCCATGAGCTGTGAGCAAATATGGACACCGTTAGGGTTAAGAGAGGAGTTAAAACAGAATTTTACTCTGAATGAAAGGAGCTTCTCATACCTGTTTCACTTTATCCTCAAAATCTGCATCATTCTTGTCATAGATCATCTGGGCCAGTCGGATCTGTTCAGCTGTAGCCTGTAATTGGAAGCATAAGTTATGAACATCAGAATGAGTGACCAAGAATCAATATTAAAAAATAAAAGGGGATTGATTGAGCAGCAAGATGGCGAGCAACGGTTGGGCAAGTTTATTTGGTGTTCCACTCATCGGCTCTCGTCGGGCTTAGGTAGGCGGCAGTTTGCCCGATTCAACATGTCAGGGCCGTCGGTGCGAGTGAGGGCTCTGATTGGATGTTCAGTTTAGCAAAGTCAGTGCCCCAGAATTAAAGCGAAAGTGGTGAAAACAACCACGTAAATGAAGGCGGTACAGACAAAAGGCTGTTTAAATGTTACGTCATCTTTCCCAATCATTCTAACAAGCATAGTGTTTTCATAACAACATGAGCTGCTTAAAATTATTAAAGTTATCAACGTTACTGATATTCAAAATGGTAAGCGAGCGCTGCTTTGTTTGTATTTCGTATATATGCGTTTATCTCGTATATCTTTGTTTCGGTTTCTCCTTTTGAATGACGAATATATACTATTAATAGCTGCTGATATGAACAGCTCGTTCCTCTCATGCATTCGCGGAACGCACGTGTTAGTTTGCTGTCAGCTGTAGTCTGTGCGGTATGTTCCAGCGTAGCTTTTTGGCCCGACGCTGCAGACGCGATCGGACAACACTATCGGTTTTCGTCGCTACTAGTTCTTTGAAGTTGGCTTGGTGTGTCCCAGCCTTAAAAGTATGCATTATGCAACAATAAATGTCTTTAGATACTGTCACATGACCTCATTACACTGCATGTTTTATTTAGCAAGTAGAATCCAGTTATTTTCTCTGAAATAAAAATGTAGACAACTCGTATAGAATTTTTTTTTTTTACTGTTACTGTAAAAATAAGGTAAATATCTTGTAATTAATAAGCTTGTGAAAAATCTGTTAACTTCTGGTAATCAAACAGTAATTTACTTATCAATTAGTGAAGACTAGTCCTTCCAGATTTTCATACATGCCTACATTTGATTTATTTATTTATTTATTTTAATTAGAGCACCAGAATCATGTTCTCTTGAAGCTGTGTTAAATTCTTCCTTTTTAAAGCAAAACAAATTCATTTCCATCTGCATCCCAAGCATCCCATCACAAGCATAGCCATACAAATACAGCCAGTAAAAAAAACATAAATAATTTACTCCCTCTCATATCGTTCCAAACCTGTAGGACAGTTTCGAATATCACTGACTTCCATATAATGGACAAAAAAAAAAAAAAACTATGGAAGTCAATGTGACCCGAAACTGTTTGGTTACCAACATTCTTGAAAATACATTATTTTCCACAGAAGAGAGAAATGCATACAGGATTGAAATTGCATGAGGCGGAGTAAATGATGACAATTTAATTTAATTGGGTTGACGATCCCTATAAGGGACTTTAAAAACAGTTCAACTTACAAATGAGGTTTAACATCCCAGCAATATGCGCTAGCTGTTTTTCATGCAAAAGTGTCTTATGTAAACTCCCCCTAAAGAAACTGGAAGGTCAAGTCAAGCCTATTGAATTCTGGTATACAGCACCCAGCAGATTATGATTATACTGTGTACAGCAGAAAAAAATGGATGTATGTAATTCCTAACATGGCGTATGTTTCCGTATGTTGTTGTTTACTCACCTGAAGCTGTTTCTGTGGTTGTGTGGTCTGTGTGGTAGTGGGCAGCGCTTTGTCCCGAGTGCCCCGGGCTCGTTCGACACCCACCGAGGTCATCATATACAGTATATACAAAACAATGTATGTACAAAACAGAAAAATCTGGAAGAAAAACAAGGCCAAAAACAGGAAGTGGTTATTATTCAGAAACAGCTTCCATGTCCTAGTTTCTAGTCCAAATATTTGCAGACACCAGACGAGTTTTGTTCAAGCGAGCTAGCTGACGTTTTCTGCAGATTTTCCCTTCAGTGTCCCACGCAGCGTCAGGCAAAAACACAGGGGCTGTATCGGATTTCCTTTCTCCTAAACCCAGTTAGGCAAGATTGAGCAATACTCTGACCGCCAGAAACCCTTGTAGAAAAAAACAATCAAGCTTATCCAAGCACTGCTGAAATGAAGACCACCCTACGAGACCACACTGGTGTCTGCTAACACTTCACAACTACCCTGTAGTGTCCTTCTAAAATGCCCACACTCCGATCACATAGCCATTCCTCCTGCATACAAAACGACAACATAGTCCTCCATAGGAATCTTTGAATGATGATCAAAACATCTCACTATTTCGCTATCCAATGTTTATATCACAAATTTTCTGTTTAAGGTGGCAGACTCTGTTAGTCCTGCTGGTAAGTGACCTTTTTATTACCCACAAAAAGAACATTTACACAACTTCAGATGTTGAAACAAGGAATTGCCAAAGGGATAGTTCACCTTAAAATTAATATTCTGTCATCAATGACTCGTTTCAAAACCTGCATGATCTTGCGTCTTTAATTCTTTTCTTAGTAATCATGCCATATAACCTGTCCAGTTAAAAAAAAGCACCATATAAGTAGTCCATATGATTCATGCTCTATATTCCAGGTCTTTTGAAGCCATACAATAACGCTGTGTGAGTAAATGGCTAATATTTACTATCAAATCCAGGGCTCAACACTAAGGATTATTTCTATTTGCCCAGTCGAACCAGTGTTTCAGATTTTTACTTGCCCTAGCAAAATATCCACTGGCCTCAAAAAATAAATATATAAATAAAAAATTGTTACTTTGACCCCAGCAAACTTGTATTAGCTATAATAAATAAGGTTGTAATGATGCTAAACTTTTAGTTACCTATGAATTTTCACATTTCACACTGCAAAAACTACTAGCCTAACTAATATGAAACATTATTTAATAAAACAATTTTTAAATTAAGTAAACAGTGAGTAATAAAATAAAAACATCAGTTCTTATTGCTGAGCCCTGAAATCTCATTACCATACATTTAAAAGCGCAAGTTTTGACATTAATGATGGCAAATAACAATATGTGTCATGTTTGGTAACTGAGGGGTTATATCATGTCACAATATAATCGTAATACAAAAATGCAACAATATTTATTGTGTATAGTTCACCCAAAAGAAACATTTATATTAGAGATTTAATTTATCATCAAATACATATATATGATCTTGATAGATATATATATGATCTTGTATCGACGACAGCCAGAGACATTGTCAAAAACATTAATTATTGGCAATATTAGGAGTAGGACATCACTGTGTCGTATCGAACTGAATCGTGAATTTTGTGAACCGTTACACCACTAATAGATAGATAGATATATAGATAGATAGAAAAACATAAATAATAATAAAGTATTTCAAACTTTTAAATACAGTCAGGGAGACTGCAAGCATATGCACTTCACATAATTTTGTCATTTTTAGCTACAGAATTTTGAATATATTTAATCTGATGTCACCATTGCCAATAGTGTTTCAAAAATCAAACACCCCAAGATACAGATTGGGTTTAAATAACAGAAAATAATTTAACATTTGGTCTGTTTCTCCCACAAACCATTGCAACCATATGGCTTTAAAAGATTTGTAACATAGGGCATGAGTGATATCTCAACTCAACTTTTATTGTCATATGAACAAATAGATATGAACTGTTTCTTAATGATACTTTTAAGGTAATTTTGGATCTACACAGCCACTGTCCCCATTCAATGTCATTATAAGGCAAAGTGCAAATGTCTGCTTTTGTATTAAAAAAAAAAAAAGTGACGTGACATGTGGCCAAGTATGGTGACCCATACTTAGAATTCGTGCTCTGCATTTAGCCCAATTGTGATTTATGCTGTGGCGCCCGGGGAGCAGTTGGGGGTTCGGTGCCTTGCTCAAGGGCACCTCAGTCGTGGTATTGCCGGCCCGAGCCTCGAACCCACAACCTTAGAGTTAGGAGTCAAACTCTCTTACCATTAGGCCATGGCTTCCCCCTTTTTTTTTCTTTTTTCTTCGTTTTTTTAGATAAGTCAAATAGGTTTAAAAAATTACATTGGAGTGAATAAAAAACTGACTTTAAATTTTTGGCTGAACTACTGCTTTAAAAACCTTCTTGGATAATTTCCCCCAAAAATTAAATCCTCAACTTGTGAGGAAACTAAACTAAGACTAAAACATCAGCAAATGTTACTGCTCGCACAGAGGACAAGGCAACACATAACATCTGTGATGAATACAGTGGGCTTTTCTTGGCTGTTAGAAGAGATCTTATTGTGCATGTTTAACCCTTCGACACAGTCACACAGCAAACACCCGACTAGATTCTGAAGTATGGAGATCATCAGATAATATCTGTCAAAAATTCCCAGCTTGCAATATACATCATAAAGATCTTACTGGGACGAGTCTGGCAGTGCAAGCGCTGCTGGTCACAAACGATTTAATGATGACAGTAAGCAAAACAACCCACGAAAGTGATTCGACCAGCTGACAATGGTCTCATGTGGGGACAGTTCTGAGATTCTAGTTACAAAATGGAAAAACAAAGCCTTTTCTCTTGGTCAGCAGACCACCCATAGTGTCCTTGAATTTACAGATAATGTGTGTATAAAGCTCACTTAGAGATGTGGACTGAGAAATACACCAAAAAATAAAAATTACAATGAGTTTTATTATTGATTATGAACAGGGAGCTCAATGGACTAACCAGAGAACTACAACATTAAACAATTTAACCGTGCAAATGAGATGCAAAAACTTAAATTTGACAGCATTTACCAAAAATACACCAAAATGTTGAAAACAGAAAATGTGCATTATTAAATAGCAAAGTTATGAGATTTAATCATAAAGCAAACCACCAATTTTCAAGTGAGTATAAACATCGGCCAATAATCAATGTCTATAATCTCAAAATCGCCAAATATGAATCAAGTAGATTTTTTGTTTGCTTGTTTTAAAGCCTAATACAATTATAAAAATGAGAAATTATAAACTACTTTATAAAAAAAAAAAAAAAAAAAAAGTCAAGACATTCATAATCAAAACATATGCGATGGCTCCATTATATTAGAAAACTTTAAACAAATGACCATAATTAAAAACATATGCTCAAACGACTTTGTTTGCCTTCTGAGTTTCGATAAATATGTTCTCCATCCTAAAAAAACAAACTACATTCATAAACATAACAAAATTAAACAAAATGTGTGATGGCTCAAACAAAGAGAATTTAGAACCAGGACAAGAGTCAGCATCCTCGTTTATCTTTAAAGATTCATTAGAGATGCTTAGAAACATTCAAGTTACATACGGTGTTTTTTTTAAACCCCATGAATGTGTAAAAACAGAGTTTGTGAAGAACATAAGCGCAAAATCTCTGCTCTCCTTTGTCCATGGTCTCTAATGTCATTTCCTCTCCACAATTGTTGTAGCTTAGCTGGCTAACTCACGACCGCCTGGCGTCCTTGTTCATAACATTTAAATCCTCAAGAGCATTTAAACACCAAGATGTATATAAATATGACCTTTTTAATGGAAGAAAAACTGGTTTAATAGTGATGCGGGCTTGTTGTAAAGCGATGTTTGATGTTTGAGCTAAAGCCGAATGAGCTAAACTGAGGAGGCAAAACAAAGCCAGAGAAAAGACAACATAACCTCGAAAAACATGCAGCGACGGATTAAAACAGATAAACCTCAAAGCCATGAAATTATTAATCACGCAACACTTGATAAATAAAGCCCAGTTAGAGTCTGAAAGGGAGATTTGTTTTTTTTATTACCTGCTAACACGCTTCACTCAGCCAGCAGCAGACTCCGTCACGTGACCGTCACCGCGCCGCTGCCTTCACCCCATGCAGATCCTACAGGCGCGCTCCCGCACATTCACAAGCGCGCGCGCACGTACAAAGTAAGTCATACAAAAACATATTTTAATCACATAATTCAAAATGCAATTTATAAATTGTATATAATCTTAAAGGGGAATTTTGTCATAATTTAGTCATTCAGTTATCATTACCCCTTTTCTGTCATTGCTAAGCTTTTGGAACTTAGATTAGGCTAAATAAGTTTTGTAGACAAGAAATGTACTAATAAGTTTATAAGACACTGTATTGAGCAGAAATGAAAAGGGAAAGAAAAGGAACTAGACATGCAAACAGAGGTTTTAAAAATTATGAGAAGTGATAAGGCCAATAAATAATTTGATTTGTTCATTAAGTGTGATTTCGTTTAAACCTACATTGTTTAGGCTTAAATGAATGTATTTTATTGTATTTCTATACAGGCGTTTTGTTTCTCTGTTATAGTATAATTAATATGAATATCTCAGTCCGTGAGGACTTGAAGTTGTACTTACGTTAGTTGTTTGTTAATGTTGAAATGCAAAATAAAAACTACTCCTTTATGTGTAAAATTTCATCTTATCACGCTTCTGTACTTTAAATGAAAAGTTAGCCGTCTCTTAACATACGTTAAATGAGGATTTATAGTATTGAGTTATTGTACATGTATTAATATCGCTCCCTACAGATAATACTCATGAACGCGCTTTCTGTAACGCAACGTCTGTAATCATAACACAATGTGCGCCTCCAGCGGTTAAATAAATCACTACAGCGTAGTGTAATTAAAGTAATGCCAAAAACTGTCATCATATCATGTTCATCATGGATTTTAAATCAAAATGAAAAGCTTTAAATATCAGCTGAAGTACTGAGTATAAAGAAAGTCGTGATGCGAGGCCAGAATGGAAGAAAAATACATCAATAAACTTTTATTCATTTTCTTTTTGAAGAATGTCTCGTGTTGCTGTTCTTTTGTTTTGACATTGTACAATATCTTTACATTTGTAATCTGTAAAAACATTCAGGAAGTGAGTATAAAAAAGGGCACCACCAAAATAATGACAGATTAGTTCACACTCACACACACACGCAAATATATCCTCTGACATTTACATAAACTGTATTCTCCCTCTATTAGTTTCCAAATATGTATACATATACATTTATATATAAAATACATTTTAAAAGTGATGGGTAATTTCTGCTTAATATATGCCCGTTACGGTGTTGTACTAGCAATTTTGTGACAATTCCATGAAGATTATCATGTAAAAAGAAAAAAGAAAAGAAAAAGCCTAAACAAATTCAATCTGCAACAGTCTTTCACAGAAAGACTCTGAAAAGGCAACAATGTCACACAACACTGCCCTCCCTTTAAGCAGAGAAGATGATAAGAAGGAGAAATCCTAACAAATATGATTGTACCTGAACGTCATGAGTGCTAGTGACGGCAACAATACAAAATAAATAAAGACGTCTAAATGTCACAGAGGTAAAATTGCAATCTTGATGTGAGCTTATGTGTGTGTTAGCACAGAATCAGCAATAAAAAGAGGCGTTCTCCAAGATACCTCAAAAAGAACACAAACGGAATCTGTGATTTCTTACAATCGTCTCTCCCTGCCATTATTTTGGAAAACATAAAGGGAAAAAGAAAACCAGTGGGTGCGTCTTCATTGGCCGCTATCCGACTCATGTCCATGTTCACTCCGTGCTCTTCATCAAACTGCAGTCTTGACCTGTCCACAGTGAGGTTACAGGTCGGGCTGTCCGTTCATTTCACCAAGATTCATCTATGAATACCGATTTTCAGCCTTTTCAGGATCTACAATGTCATATCAGTCCACTGCGAGCCAAGAAAAGGAGCTGATCGGCAGGTCTTTGAAAAACACACAGCAAAACTAACTCAAAACGCTGTGCCTTTTATTAAAAAAAAATAAAAAATAAAAAAAAAACCTTAATGCCCAGAGAGACTGTTAAATATTTTCATATATTTTACACTATTCCACAGTTCTCAAAGGTTCAGGCAGCCGATGCACAAAGGAAAAAAACGGTTTCATCTTTTTCCGGACTCCTCCAGAAGATCAGGCATCAGTGTTGGTCATGCCTTTTCTTTTTCTTTGCCTTTTTTTTCCACACACACACACACACACACACACACACACACACACACACACACACACACACACACACACACACACACACAAAAAAAAAAAAAAACACACACATGTAAATTCAGGAGTACAACAGGCAAATGAAAATCAAAAGACATAAGACCAAGCACAAAAACGGTTGAGAATCACATCCATGCTCCTGAGTCCTTTGAGAAATAGAGGATAATCTTGGATAGAAGCTAAAACGGAAGTGAAAAAGAGTGAGAAGAAAAATGGAAGATGGCCTGTAAGCACATGGTACGTGAGAGCAAAATGGAGGGATGATGGAGGTTAGCTCCAGAGGCCAGCGTAGTTTCCGTGTAGGCCAGAACACAGGGGGCCGCCAGCCACGAAGAGTTTGGTGCCGGAGTCGTCGTAGCAGTGTGTGTATATGGCGTTCGGGAAGGAGTGGACGTCGGAAAAGTAGCTTCTCCATGTTTCGTCGTGATTCTGTGAAGACATGAAGATCAATCAATCATTTTTGCATTTCAGCCTCAATCAAAATATAGTATAATACAATAAAAACAATAATATTATGATATATTATTACAATTTAAAATACTGTGAAACTGTATTAAATGTAATTTTTTCTGTAATGGCAAAGCTTCAGTGTCAAGTCTTCAGTGTCACATGATCCTTCAGAAATCATTCTAAGATGCTGATTTGAAAAGAGTGACTATGTTTTGTGGAAAACGTATAGTGATCAAATAGTACTTATACTTCTGTGTGGACTCCTGATTAATGCAGCATACAGCATTTCTGCTTAATGAACTTCTATATGGTAAGCAGAGACTGATGCTGCAGGCAACTGACTGCTAGAGTAAGCACTTTGTAAAAAAGCTTATATATAGACTAATTAATGCAAAAGCCTGTCCAAAGATTTCATGGCAAAAAATAGGTATGGGGTGTATACAGGAAAAGAAAAATAGCAATACTATATGTACATCAAATGAGCATAATCAGGTTTTTGTTTGAGTATCAAATTAAGCATTAGTTTGAATCATCAAAATAAAACACTTTTCAAATAATAATTTTACACAAAAAACATGAATAATTATGATTAAAAGTGACAGAAAAGATTATAATGTTAAAAAGATTTCACCATTGTTTTTAACTTTGAAAATAATAACTTTCTTCAGCACATTAGAATGATTTTTGAAGGATCATGTGACACAGAAGACTGGAGTAATGGCTGCTGAAATTTCAGCTTTCCAAGTTTTGTTTTTAAGCAAATAAATGTTTAAAAACAATAAATTCAATAATTACTATATATTTATAAAGTACTATAATGTTTATAAGATCAAATATAACATACATATATTGTTCAAGGTTTCATCAATATGTAAAATTTCAGCATGTAAGTAGGGGTGTGCGTCGATGTTGACAAAAAAGATCTCTCGATATTTTCTGGGATTTTATCGATAAGGAGAATTAGATGACATTTTGCTGAGTGTGTTATTGCGCTGATATCTTAAGGATTACCGTTTTTGATATTATATACATTATGTGTGGTGGTCAGTTTACAGCAGTGATAGAAATTAATCTTTTCCAATAAGTTTAAATAGATTTTTACCTTTTATGTCCATTTTACTTTAAAAAAACCAAAACACCAAAAGTTACAAACACATACATAACCAAATTGCAATGCAGAGGAAACACAGAAGCTGCATCTGAAGTGAAATTTAGATATATTTACACACCTGCAGTTACAAATGCATACATAATGTTTTCATATTTTAGACATATATATATGTATATATATAAACAGGGTGCGATTTGCCGGGGGGGATGGGGGGGACTTCCCCCCCTCTGGTCTATGCATCCCTGCCTCTGCTGAATAACTTTTATCCCCGGTGGGGATAAAAACATAATGCAAACCCGCTCTGACGTCCTGATCTGAATCAAATGATTCGCGATACACGCTTTGAAGTCCAGATCTGAATCAAATGATTCGCGATACACCATTTTAAGACAAAATCTTAAAAAAAAGTTTCAAGATACAAAATCCGATTGGAGCGCTTCGAAACAGTGAATCATTTTGCGACACAATGGTTTAACTGATTCGGAGTTTCAAAAGCTCCGTTGTGTTCTTTGCTCGCTTTCTCGATGTAATTTGTTGTTTGAATAACCGTGGACATTAAATCATTACAATTAATAGGCCTAACGTAGGCTTACAATGTTTTTATTAAACTGAGATCACACTAAATACAATTTCCGTCGTATTAAAAACATTTTATAAAAATTTTCAAAAGCATCCCCCCCTCTGTTTTTTTCACAAATCGCACCCTGTATATAAAGATAATTTAAATGTGAAATTAAAACCACCAGTAGGTGGCAGCAAGTCATTGGATTGAACCGAATAATTTAAACGGGTGATTCATTCAGGAACAAAACACCATCATGTTGCTTAGGAGACACAAATCAGTGCTGTGGCTGTGTTTAGAATTATTTTTGTTGGCAAAACAGAGCAAAAACCAGCAAAATGGTGTCTAAACCTTAAGTCTGTTAATATTAACTTGTTTATTGAACCGTTTATATCACATATTTGTAATCATGCTGATTTTTGCCGAAAAAATGGCACTCTTCATGTGATATTGTTTAACTATATGAAATGATACAAATATATACATTTTCTGCCCCCATATCTTGAATTTTGTGATTATTCTAAATGCAGTTTAACAGACTGAATCATGTAGTGAAAGAACACTAAATGCACATGCCCACCCGTCTAACCTGATATAATTAAAAAAACAATTAAGGTATACAATCACAAACAATATATATCGTATAGTGTTTTGTTTGTAATTTCAAATAAAATCAATAAAACAAAAACAAATATCATTACAACAACAATTATGATATAATCACAAACAATATATATCGTATGCCCCTACATGCAAGACAGAGAACCTGGGTCAAAATGGACAATCTTACCAGCCATCCTCTCCCTGTGTTGAGTTTCAGGATGCCCTCTGCTGTGCGATTCCGGTACCCGCCGGGTGAGCTGGATGGACCATCCAGAAAACGCTGGGCCCTGATATCGTAGAAGAGCAGGGAACCTTGGCCAGTGCCTACCGTCACTATGTGTTCATAGAAGCTCACAGAGCGAATACCTAAGAGAGAAATAACAAAACTGATAACCAGTTTGCTTTGCAAATTACAACTTTTTAACTAACTTTGAAAGAAAGAAAAAAACCCATACCACTGCCACGCTCCCTGGAGCTCACGGATTTGATGTTCTGAGATGACTGCCGGGGGTCAAGGAAGGAAACGTGTGCCTGAGAGCCGACTGCATAAACAGACCAGTCCAGACCATATGCTAAACACACATTCTCCTTACAGTAAGGGAGTTTGGTAGAAAGCTCCTACATGGGAAAAACACCCATTAGACAATTGTAAAAATCTACAAATATTGAGCTTGACAAAATATGAGATAAAAAATGCAGATAGAAGTAATTGTACCTTGCACAGGTTGTCTTCTGCCTTCCACAGATGGAAATATCCATCTAAAGAAACAGCACCCAACTCTATGGATGAATGAAAGCGATAAAAGCAGAGAAACGGTGAGATTGAATAACGCACAAAGCAATCTATTTTCAGTCACATTAGTCAAGGACAGCGGCTAACCTTATGGCTGTTGTTGAAGGCCAGTGCGCGCACTTTGCAGTTGTAGGGGTGAGTGTACTCTTTCGGGATGTCTTTGAGAGCGCGGTGAGAGATGTGGGAGTAACAAGGAACACCTTCCACATTCTGACACTTCTCGGCCTGAGTCAGCACCTCCTCTGATATCTCCCACAGACCCATGGAACCGTCACGAGATCCTGCTCCAGTGAATAAAAGATTAATTATTTAAGTTAATTATTATTTATAATAGCCATTATACAAACATATTTGCCCACAGAATGCTGTGAAATATGGAAATAATTATTTCAGAGAACGATGTGATACCATAACCCATCATCTTAACAAGGCACAAGTTTAAAGCATCAGATTTTTTTTTTTGTCCTCAATCAAAGTGAAAAATACAACAACAACAAACAAACAAAAAAAAATCACAGGCAAAAAAGCAAATGCTTGTGCAATAAGCAAATCACAGGCAATTTTTCATGCTTAGTATGCAGCTATGTGTGACAGAAATTTGAATCAATGAGATTTTAGGATAAAAATTCATATATATACACAGTGCACAGCATAAATGAGTACACCCCCTCTGAATAAATATAAAAGATGTATTTTCTTAATGATCACTAATAGAATTCATGAAAAGATGGCAAATTTTGTTTAAATTAAGGATTGCAGAAATGAGTACACCCTAGGTTTAATTCAGAAAATGTATAATATTTTAGTACTTAGTATGTCCTCTGGAACTTAAAGTATACTGCTCTGACCCTTCTTGGCACTGAGCGTACAAGTTCATGACAAATTTTCACATCTGTCCTGTTTAATTCCTGGACGACCTCCTTAAATGCTCTGATCTTTAATGGGGAGTTTTGCTCAGCTCGTCTCTGCAGAATCTCTCACAGCTGCTCAAGAGCATTAAGATTGAGTCAAATACATGTCCACTGAAGGATTTTCACCTTGGGAGAATGAATATATTCATTGTCATGCTGAAAAAAATACCCAATAATGCAGGGAATGAAGAGAGGGTAGCATCTTCTGTTTCAAGTTTTTGTATTAAAAAACAAAAAATCCCTCAAATTCATGCCAGCATTGATAAAGCACAACTCCCTCACACCTTCAGCACTCATTCATCCCTATATAAGAGCTTTACTACCACTGAACATCACTGTGGGTACCACCTCCTCTAGCAACACCAGAACATTTTGGATTCTTTTGGATCCAAAATGATAGACTTGGTCTCTTGAGACCAGAGTATGGATTCCCAGAAGTCTCTATTTTGTAAATATGGGCCCTGGAAGAGGTTAAATGAGTTTATTTAGCTTTGGCTACAGTAGGTAATTCTAGTGGTGACAACAACCATGCATGTCATTTCTGCAGACTTCTGCGTCATACTCTGTGAGATAAAAGGGACACTTGCATGTTATTTCTCCTGCTGTTTTTCTAGCAAAAATGCTGTGCACTGTATATATATATATATATATATATATATATAGTCTTTTTGCACTGACAACGAAAAGAAAATCATTATTATAATTTAAAATGTAATTCTCATTACTGTAATGCACTAATGAAAAAAATTACATCCACACATTTTTTTTTTTTCTTTATTTAAAACAATAAATTTTGAATTTTCTAGACTACATATAGGCATGTATAAACAATTACAACAAATAAAAAAAAAGTATGAGTCACTTTCACATTACTTTATTGAGAAATGGGGTCAGGGATGCACTAAACTGTAATGAAAATAATCTCAAATATCTTTAATGTTCCTAAACAGGGCCCCATTTTCTTTATACAAAACTAACTTTCTATTTCTTTCCTCTCTTTGCTCTTGGGGTGAAATATAACACTGGCAATTCTTGACAGGTTTCTTGAAATGTACACTAGCACTTAATGTGTTAGCACACAGTGTAAAGTGTTACTCAAAACTAGATCTGCAAGCTTCTTACCTGAGACTGCCATGGTGTCACTGATCCATGCAATAGAGAATATCCAGTCATTGTGTCCATCCTGTAAGAAATACAGAACTAAATTGAGTCTAGAGAAATACTTGATCAGTGCATACCAGAATTGTTTTCATTGGGTTAGCCAAAGATAGCCACTAAGAGCACTTGAGCCCTATGAAGCCAAAGGCTGAGGCCACTAAACATTTACATTTACTTTTATGCATTTAGCAGATGCTTTTATCCAAAGTGACTTACAGTGCATTCAGGCTAACATTTTTTTTGGCTAACCCACATCAAACCCACAACCTTTTGTGCTGCTAACGCAATGCTCTACCACTGAGCCACAGGAAAACCACTTGACATTTACATTACTTGCACAACTAGAAAGAAAGCAAAGGCTGGACTCACATCCCCGACGCAGACAGGGTCAAGAGTGGGAAGTCTGTACACTGCCAGGCTGTTGGGGTTGTCTCCTCCAGTAGCCAACAATGTACGAGAGGGGTTCAGCTCAATGGCGTGGATGCCACATCCCTGCTGGACATCTAGACCGCCAACTGACCCTGGATTGTGGAAGTGGAAATTGCCTCCCACTCCACTCAAACCCTGGGAAACCTCTGCCCTTCCCTCTCTGTCTTTCAGCATGGGTATCCTGGTGATCTGTCCCGAGAGGACATCCACCACAAATAGCTAAGAATTCATAAAGAAAAACAAGATTAGTAAAGTCATCTAAAAGAGGATTGCAACTAAGAGATAATAAATATGTTAGAATATATTCTGAAATTCTTATCTATTTCCCAAATTACAACCAACATCGACAGTAAACTTTTAAATATGTTTAAGAATTAAACAGCACAAAGACTAGTAATATCTTGAAGATCATAAATACTGCATTAATAAAATTTCATGCTAAAGTGCTAATCAGAAACCATCTCACCGTGTTGCATTTGGTCCCGCACACCACCTGCCTGTGGTTGAGCCATTGGGAAGCGAACACCTTGTTAAGGCGGCCGAGGGAGAACTCTCTCTCTCTGAGGATTCCTGGGATGCGTCCGGCAGCGAATCCGCGCAGGCTCCGCTGGAAGCTCCACTCATGCTGCTGCTGCGGGCGGAACTCCCTTCCTCTCACAGAGCACACCACCGACTGCCGGCTCTGCCACCAGGGCTGGGCATGACGCGCTGAGCTGGACACGCGGGCACGCTTAATCGCAGACTGACACCAGTCAAACTGACAGAGGGACAAAAAGAAGTGAGTCGACCAAATAAAAAATCTAAACAAAAACAAAGTACTTTCATAAATGTTCTTTACCATACAAGATTTAATTGCATGCCATTTTAAAGAAATGCAAATACTTGCAACAAAGTGTAATAGCATTTACTGTCTGTACCTGATAATTATCTATCTATCTATCTATCTATCTATCTATCCATCCATCAATAATTTTAGGCCATATCAGCATCGAAGAAGACTATATTCATCGAAAACTCTACAATAATATAAAACTGTCTTAATATAATCTTAACTATACTTCAATTAATTGTATCCAACAATTTAACAATATTAGTTTTACAAACAAATAAAATAAAAAATATATAAAAATAATTACATACAAAATTGATATTTGATAATTTGAATATTTTTTAATGCCCATTAATGCACTCTGGGTAAAAATGTTTATACTTTGTCTAAATAACTTAAAACATAAAACACTAAAATATAAAATTAATAAATTTAAATTAAAGCATCACAACATTATAATGCACATCGTGAAAATAGCTATTACTTATTTAAATTATGTTTAAAAGAATAACTTTAAGTGAATCCTTTCCATAAAACTTGAGAAAGAGTTTGTTCACCTAAGCCCTAATTTTACTTCGCAAAAATGTTCTTTGTTAGCGAATTGCACATCTCTTTCTCAAACTGATTTTATGACATTTTCAAACAGAAACCCTAAATTATGAACACAATCTCACAGGACATCTGGTTTTAGGTGGCTTCCTTGCAATCCAGCGCTGTGTAGGCATTTTTTAAAAACAGCTTGCATTTGAAGAAAAACACCTGGCGGCATTGCAAATTCATCACCTCACCCTGCCAACAACCTTCTATACAATCAAACACAATAAATTATGGCAAAACTGCCAAATAACAAAAGTAAGGACATCCATCTGATGCTAACACCAGCTGGCAGACAAATCGATTCTGTGCTCCCTGCGAGCATCGACAAATCAAATACAGCCATGACACGGTTGAGTAAAACCAACGGCTTGAAGTATATCAGCTCCTGTGGGCCCAACAATCTGTGTGAGAGACTGAGACTCATTCATTTTAATGCTTATTCTCGCTAAACAGCACTGACATCATCACCTATATAATCAACTCTTGCTGAAATAACATCATCTGTCCAGAGCTAGAGGAGCAACACACTCCTCATCATAAACACTGATGTATCTCTACTCCAGTAAAGCGCTTCCAATCCCCCTCCAGGCCAGTAGACATCAGCCGTATCTGACTGACCCAGATCCTAACGGCCAAGCAGGTCAGGATCTTAGTCAATACATGACTACCTGCTCACACAGAGAAAAAAAAAGCTCAAGGGTTGTAGGAAGGATCCTGCAAGGATCAGCAATAACATTTAAACGGTAAAAAATAAAACTACAAAAAAAATCTCATGGTAGATATAGTCTTTATAGTCCCGCCTCCAAACGCACACCAAAATATCATTCCTTTTATTATTCTCAGTGATTCACAAACAAACACTTCATAATAATAAACCTGCAAAGGGGTGGAAAATTTCCAGTACATTTCCATGCAAAGGGGTGGAAAATTTCCAGTAAATTTCCAGAAACTTTCCAAAAATTCATGGAATATTCCAAAAAATCCTGGAAAGTTTCCAAAAATTATGGAATATCCCAAAATTCACTGGAAATTTACCACCTTATTGCAACCCTAGTATTGAAGCATGAAATCTTTTCTTTAAATTATATAGGCTTTATATATATAAAAAAATTTAATATATATAAAGCCTAGGTTTTATAAATGCACATGATGTTTACAAGATTGCAAACACAGCGTTTGAGAATAACAAAAAAGCTAAATATCAATTTTGTAGGGCTATAATAAAATTGTTATTAGAATATAACTGTAATTGACATATTAATTAATATTTTAATTAATCAATTATTTCTAAGTGTTACCTGAAAAAATTAAATAAACGCAGTGAGATGAACATTTAAAGTCTAGACATACACAACCATTCCCATTGTCAGGCCTCATTCATTATTATTACAAACATCAACTGTTGAGGCCTAATGATATCAGTGCGCTGGTTTTATTGATTTGCTCTTTTAGATTTGGCTGTCACACAGGGATACATCCAGAGCTGACCCATGATATCCAAAATAAACATTTAACGAAGCCAAATTAAGAAAAGCAAGCGATCTTCCAAGCAGTGCGTTGCACTGAAGACCACCGTCCCCCATTTGAGAACTCTATCCTGTCCTGTGTATCCTATTTAACACATCTACTTCACCTACAAGGCCATAATAAGATGTTTCTCAGTGACTCTTGAGTACTTGGACAAAGAAATATCCTGCTTCTTCTATTTTCCTACAATATGTGCATTTTTACTGGCCAGTCACTCAATACGGAGTCAGTACCAACAGTGATGTGTCTGATATTTATCATAAATATTGACATAAATACCATTTACTTCAATAAATCAATAATTTAAGACTATGTGGTGATTTCAAACTCCATTTACTGAATTGTCACCATATTGAAACAAAATAAATAATAATAATAATACAGTACTGACAAAGTAACTATATTTGGTTTATCACTCTTGTATACTCGTTTTGTGTTTTCCCATTGCTAATAATAGAACCTACATACAAATACAAGTAAAATACAAGCAAAATGATTGAAATGCATAAATAATAACCGCCTGCACCTGTATGACCTTGTTGAACTCATAGCAGGTGAAACAGAAAGAGGACCTTCAGGATGAAGGCTGTCTGTGATATTGCCTGATTTTATAAATGTTAGACGGTTTTGACAAACAGTACAGACACAGCTGTGAGAAGTAGCTAAAATGAACCTCTTCCGTCTGTATTATTTTGTTTGAAATACATTTAATATATATAAGATCTATAGATCTGAGGAAGGGTGGTTTTTAGGATGACAATTTAATATCACTAAGAGAAAACGAAATAAATTGATACATATGTTAAGAACACTATAGTGATCATATATGGATTTTGTTTAGAACTTATGTATAACATGTTTTGTCTCATATCAAGAATCATTGAGCTGCTAAAGCAACACTGTGTTATTAATATTTCTCATCTTAATGAAAAATAATGGAGAAGTGTGGCAGATCTGAGTCGTACTGGACCGTCTAACCAGCTTATACTGTCTGGCTCTGGGTCTTGCTGGAGAATCATTATCCTGTAAGGATAGGATTAAGACGTACTCAAACAAAACACATAACCTTAATGCTCAAGACAACTGATGACTGCACATTAATAAACAACAAACCAGCTCACCATCGCCAGATCAACGTCAACCACTAAGTTAACAACCCCACCATTAGCCTTTAGCCAGCAGACTGGTGCTAACATCAGACTGCAATCTTTTCCTGTTTGTAAACTGTCACATTTCGAGCTTGTGTTTCTGTTTCCTATGATTCTTGGATGTTGTTTCATATAAAACGAGAGGTTAGCATATGGCTGCAAGCTGCTTTTGTTAGGTATAACAGAGATTTGTTGGTTACCTGTTGTTCCTTGGGCTCCTCTGCTTTCCTTTTCCTGCTAACTGTTTTTCTCGCCATAGCCCGACACGCACAGGTCCCTCACCCACATGGAGGGCAGCAGCGACGCTGGGAAGTGTATCATATAATGGCGATGGGGTTGTTTCGGCGGCCTCTGGGCTGGTGAAGCGGCGCGACTAATCGAATCCAGCCGAGTCGAGTCGGACGGTTCTGAATCGAATAACCGTCCGATTCCGTTCCAGTGGCCGATCACCGATTCGTTGGATTTAGGTCGTATTTAGGGCAGGCTTGTTTGGTTTTCGTCTGTGTGGAGGAGCTACGAGGGTACTGCTGCCCCTCCCCTGCACCGAGCTCACACTTTTCACCTATCTTCTTTCTCTCTCTGTCCGTTGTTCTCCTGACAAAACGCGTCATCCGACAACGTACAGCGCCGCGCGCAGCCGCAATCCAGTCAAACATCAACAAAAACAAGGTCAAGCGTGCGCGCCGCTTGCGCACGTGCGCGCACACGACCTTCTCACGCTCTATGGCTTGCGATTCTTTAATGATTTTTGCTGCTGCATTCATTCATATAATTTGGTATCTTTCAAAGTCCATAAAATACGTTAAGGCATCTATAATGCACAATTTCTCGTGACTGTATTTATAATTGGCTGACTTTTTAATATTTGTAATCATTTAAATAAATATTGCACAGCGTGATCATAAATTCAACGTATTTAATTTGAAAAACAAACAAATCAATATTACTTAAATGTATACACTAACGGTAGTTATGTTATTATTAAAAAGTTGTTTATTAGATTTATCAGGATGTATTGAAATATTTCTCTAAGTTATATAAATAGTTTGACCTGTATAACTTTACACAACTTACACACAAAGAAATTAAAAAACGAAATAATTTATGCATAAATTCTTGAAATTAATTTTGAAGAGACAATTTAATATATATATATATATATATATATATATATATATACATACATATATACACATACACACACACACTTTTGTAATATACTGTATTTAGGAAAATTGAAGAAATTTGCTGAATGAGATGTTTTGAATTGGTGCTGATGCACAAAGGTTTATTTTGTCTGACACACAATAAGCCATTTAATAACCTCATTCAACATGCAGGGTGTGAACTTCCTTTAACCTGTGCTCTTTATTGCTGCTGACCCTCTGTTCCACTGGAAGTTTCTCCATGGTGGCGACCAGCAAGAGCCACTTACAATTCAGGTGGATCTTTTTTGCTGCTCCTGGACAAAATCTGTACATTACAAACATCAGTGACAGCCACACTCTTTGAAAAAAGAATAAGTTTAATCATATTTAAGTCTGAAATAATTTGAAAGACGACTAAACATTTTAAATCACATTTAAGAGCAATGGATCTCTGTGTCGTTAGGCCCTCCCATCTGCTCTACCTGTCCATCAGGTTCTCTAGCCATACATCAGGACATTTCCCCATTTACACCTAGAGCAATAGATCTGCATTTAAGCGCTGACTCACTTCAGGCAAAATGCTCTTTGTGATATATAGCCAGCAGTGTGTTTGCTGTATTCTTTTCAACCTTTAGTAGTATGTTCAGTCAAGACTGAGAGAAGCTGTTACAAAAAAAAAAAACAAGAAAACAGATGAGGAAGAACCCTGTACACCATTTTACACCTTTTGAATAATTAGTTCTTTACAGAATACGACAGGTGAACCTCTTAAAATCTGTCAAGAACATATGTGGGTCATATTGCATCTGAAAACCAAAAGAAAATACATGTATATATATATACATACAGTATATATATACATACAGTATATATATATATATACATATATATATATATATGTATATATACATATATACATATATATACATATATATACATATATATATACATATATATTTATATATATATATATATATATATATATATATATATATATATATATATATATATATATACATATATATACATATATATACATATATATACATAATATATATATATACACACACACACACACACACACACACACATATATATATATATATATATATATATATATATATATATATATATATTTGTTAAGCTAATTTAAAATCATCTTTATGCTAATTTAATTTCTTGTTTTTCCTTTTGATTTAGGGCGACACTGATTTCTAGACATCTACATGAGATCCACTCACATTAACAAGGACACATTACAATTTAAATGAGCTTATTTTGACACAACACTGGTAAAATTATATTGCACATGGAAAGTGAGATTAAGAGGCTGTTTGTACCTATAATGGTGAAAATTAAGAAAACAAAAAATAAAAAGCAAAGTAATAATGCACATCTGGCTGCTAAAAAATGAAACATTTATTTATGAATGGCCAGATGAGCTACCAAGTACATTACATGTGCTCCCCGGGCCAAGGAACATCTCTGTTATATGTGATTCTTATCATTATCCCATCTCAGAGGCAAGTGCTCAATAGGGCTTAATGAAGGTTTTTAGTATTGCGTTATACCTAAAGGCCGCTGTCAAATGGGGCATTAAAAAAAATTCTAAACCTCAACCTAAAAGCACTGGTATGATGAAAACTCACCCAAAAGTTATTTATATATATATAAGTAAATTTCGTATACTGCAGAGTTCTGCCTATTTTCCTTCGTTCCTCTGAGGAGGGAGCCAGTATCTCTTGTACTGAGCAAATTGGTCAATCCCATGAGGTAATGTGGAGATATTTGAACTGACATCAAGGTTTCCTCTGGTGACCAAAGCTCTAAAAGGCCATTCAAACAGTTTCTAATGTGCAGCAAGCATTCACAGTCTCGTCTTAAAATCATTCTATTGCACAACTATCAGGAACACTACTGTTCAAAGGTTTGGGGTTGGTATTATAAATTGATTAATGATTTCTAAAAAGAAATCTCTTATACTCACCAAGGTTGCATTTATTTGATCAAAAATACAGTAAAAACAGTAATATTGTGAACTATTATTACAATTTAATAGAACGGTTTTCAAATATAAAATATATTAAGATGTAATTTATTCTTGTGACGGCAAAGCTGAATTTTCAGCATCATTGCTCCAGTCTTCAGTGTCAGATGATCCTTTAGAAATCATTCTAATATGCTGATTTACTTCACAAGAAACATCTTTAATAATTATCAATGTTGAAAACAGCTGCCGTTCAATATTTTTGTGGAAACAGTGACATGTTTTTCAGGATTCTTCGACACATTTATTTAAAATAGAAATCTTTTCTAACATTATAAAAATTTTAACTGTCACTTATAATCAATTAAATGGCATCCTTGCTGAACAGAAGAATTAATTATTTCCAAAAAAAATCATCCTGCCCCCAAACTTTTGAGAAGTCCACGCATCTATACAGTCCAATAAACCTCATATAAATGTGTTAACCTCATTACCGTGTTAAGTTTCTCAATTTCTTTATTACAGGTGGAAACCGACAGTGTATCTTTACAGATCTTTAAATATGTTTATATTAACATCTGTGATTCAGTGTGTCTGTGCAGTATTTGCATGTCAGTTTTTGAAAATGTGGCAGCATCATTTAAATTCTGCAGCTCCGGACGAACTTGCCAATTTCTCTTGCCAAATGTGTTCATTCCAGTTCAAAAGCCAACTGAACAAAAGTTTACTGCAGTTTTTTTCTGTGAACTTACATAATGATGATTAGATCTGTTAAAGCAGTTCCTAATCAAAGAGCAAAGAAACACAATCTCAAAAAAGGACAAATGAAGAAAGACAAAGTGTTTCCGCCTGTCAAACATATAAACAACGTATGAACAAACAGCAGAGACAGAATAGAGAGAGGGCACTTCTGTGGGGTCTCTGTTCTGCCATGGGTTGTGTTCATGAGCGTTCAGGTTTCAGTTTCGAAAGCCTGCGTCCAGCAGCGGGAGATAACAGCGTAATAGCTTCGAGGGTCACTATTCTGTCAGTGGGGCTCCGCTCGGTTCTGTTTCTCCAGCACCGCCCATTCTAGCCTGTCACCATGCCAATAGAGACACTAGCCAATGCCGACTTTCGGAGAAGGATTCGGCTCCTCCCACTCATCACTATTCTAAGATCACTTAACAGACATACAGCTGAGGAGGGATGAATGCACTGTTGGGTGGTGCCGTCAATCCCTACCCCAAGAGGTATATCTTTATTAGGGTACAAAATCAGTCATCTTGTCTTAGAGATAAGAGAATCCCACCCTTCCACAGCCAGGACCCCCCTGAGGGCCAAAGGAGGGCTGGCTCGAGAAAGGGGAGACTCTCAAGGCTCAGCTCGCAGCCGCTCGGGCCATCAGATCCTCTAGTGCCTTGTCCTGGTCGTTATTGTGCACGAGCAGTACCTCTTTAATAGTGTCCCTCTCAAAGCCCATTTCTCCAAACCGAGACATCAGCTGCAGAAATTCCAAAGCCTGAGAAGAGAGAATGTAGCATAAGTACAAAAACTGCTTTCAAATTTGTATGACTTTTAATTGCGTGGAAAATGTAATGCAGAAAACAAAAAAAAGAAAGTTTTTGATTCAAATATAGTACGTCAAAACAAGCATTTGCAATTCTGATAACAAGCACACATGCAACTGTATATTCTAATTAGACAGTAGATTGTAATTCAGGCTGTGTGTGTATTTGTGGCTTCTGGAATTCACCCACCTTTTCCTCTGAACCCTGGTACATCTCCAAGCACTCCTCCACAGCAGTCGCATCAAAACCTCGATCGCAGAGTCGACTGTGAGTAAACAGATATTCCAGCACCTATGAATGAGACCAAGGACATAAACAGTCTCATTTACATAAACAAAAGTATCACAGACTTGCCCTAAGAATACTCAGGCTAAAAAGTGACCTGTTCCACATTCTGTCCTTGTCTCTGCATGGCTTTGAGAACACCCTCAAATGAATAACCCATGCCCACAATCGTCTCCACACACTGTCGTTCGCTGGGAGAGAGGCCGTGCAGAATCGTGGTAGCAGGTGGATGGTTAGTCGCTGTGACCTGGTTTGACTGCAAAGATGTTATGAAGAAAATCAGTATAAATATTTTCAGCCCAGACTCATTGGAAAATCATGCCTCCGTCTACATTTTTGCAAATCTCCAAAGTTCCTATACATATTCATTGCAGTTTCCAACTTAAATGACCACTAGTGGCAGTAAAACTTTTATTCCTTTTCACACAAATTATGATTACGGGGCAGATCATTGATTAATAAAGATTTTTTTTACAGATGTCCTTGCTACGTTTCTGTGCGTTGATCGTGATAGTATCCTTGCTGTCTATGGAGGGCCAGAGAGCTCTCAGATTCCATCAAAAAATATCTTAATTTGTGTTCTGAAGATGAACGAAGGTCTTATAGGTTTGGAACAACATGAAGGTGAGTAATTAATGACAGAATTTTAATTTTAAATTACTAACCCTTTAAACTTTTGGTGCCACTCACTCACCAGATATTTCATTTCCAAATTGCTGGAGTACATACAACACCCAACATAATAAATTGTTGCCAAATCCACATTAATCTGAAACTGAGGCAAAACACAGAAGAAGCTACGCAATATAATTTTGCAAAATGTCAGCACAGACATGCTTTTCCAATGAGCATTAGCTATTTTGCATGCTAACAATCAGCCCTGACAGGCAAATGTTTCTGCCCATGTTATGATACCTGCTTCTGTGTCCCATTCTGAGGGAAGACAGGTTGCTCTTGTGGGAGTGTCGTGTTGGTATGTAACGCTGTTCTCTGCAGAGACGGTGGCGTGCCATTGGATAGGCTGCGTGGTTGGGCTGCTGGGTAAACGCTGAAAGGTGGTTCCAAAGGGGAGTCTCCTGGGTCTGAAAGCTTGGGGAAAGTCAGCGAGCGAATGTTACATGGGCGGTCTGCATCAATCTGTCCATGGGGGGTCCCCACAACCCCACCTCGGTCTAAGTCCAGCAGTCCAACCAGTCCATTGGGTTTATGGAAGATTCCTGCCTTGGTCTGAAGAGGCGGCGTATTACTGGGAGAAGTGGGGCGATGTTCTTCTGGAGGAAGCTGAGGCGGTGAAACAGACGACTGCGGTTGGCTCTGCAGAATATTCCGCAACTCCTCTTTGTCGTCCAATGTTTTAAGCTCAAGTTTGTCAAAAGGGTCCTCCTCTCGCTCAAAGTCAGCTAAGTTCAGACTCTGTGGAGTCGGGTTGCTAGGTGCTGGTCGTGTCGGTCCAAAAGATGGGGCTGGGAGAGGCATGAGAATTGCGTTATGCCGTAGGCCAGCTAAAACCGGGTTCATTGCTGGTGGGACAACATCCTGCTCATCAGAGGGACGTGCTTTCTTCCCCCCAACCAATCCAACATCTGCTTCCTGAGCAGCAGCCTGCCTTTCGTTTTCAGAGTCCGTACGGGCGGCTTCCGCTGCTCGAGCCTCAGCAGCTTGCGCTTTGGCGAGTTCTTCCCCCCACTGAACACTCCGCCTCTCTAGACTAAAGTCATACTGAAAAAACAAAGCAAAAAAACATTAATTATTTCTGACAAAAACATTTCTATAATGGAAAGTTAAAGGGAAACTGGACTTACTTGCAGTTCCGAAAGTATGGCATTACAATCAGAAAAACAGAAGCCAATGGGAAGACCCACTTTTGAGGGACAGCGGAACTTCTCATTGAGCTTGAAAGGAACATCATCAAGGTAGCTGACAGGTCCTTGAACATCAAGTGAAATAGCATGGAAATAAACCATTTATACGTAAAACTAAATAAACAGAAAAATTTTTTTATTTTCAACAAAACAAACAGTGCAAATGATTGACTCACCGTTGTTGTGGATATCTGATCCAGACTTCCTCGCCGCCATTTAGAGTAACTAAAGAAACAGACAAACAACATAAATTCATACAAACTGCTGTCAGTTACATATTTTTTCAATCCCTACACTTTCCTCTACAGAAGTTACCATTTTTGAACATTGCCCATACATTACAATCAATATCCAATACTTCATAACAAGCAAGGTTTCAGATATCTTTTTAATCTGTCAAAACTGGTTGATTAATACAAGAAAGACAGAACTGTGTTTAAGAAAACAACAGAATTGCTTGCTTGTTATTGTGCCAAGTTATTTGTGTCACTATTGAAATATGTTATTTAAATAAACTTCATTGGTTATACATGTGTAGTAATCTAACTATTTATCTTAATTCCATAAACCAATCTGAATCCATGTCATAACCAATGAAAAACGTATGTAATATAATGTAATATATTAATATAATGTATTTTTTAAATGTTATTTCAGCACCCATCTCTCTACTCTAGTTGAAAAGACGATAATTTACTTGAAATAGAAATATTTTACAACATTATACTGTCCCTTTTAAAATAATATAACATAGCTTCACAAATGTATTCAGCATACTTTTTGCATAAATTGTATGAAATGTATAGCATTAAAAATAATCCTAACAGTTAGGCATGCCCAGAAATAATATGGGAAAGCAACAAATAATAATAATTAATTATTATACATTTTATGTTTTTGTTGTTGTCTAATGATGATTGTCAAAAAGTTAATAAAAATGTGTATGTATATTGGTAATCAGATAGTTCGGGAAACTGAGGAGAGAAAAACATTGGCAGATCACTAGAAAACACACTAGTGTCCAACAGCATTAAATTACAAGCATTTCTTGGACTTTCTTAAAGTGAAACAGTAAACAGATAAGCTTCTACATTTACAGGAAGTTTACCAATAAAGTAAGCACAACTGATAATCTATGTGATGAAAACTAGGGAACTAGCACAAAAATATATCACATGCTGACAAATAGGCTGATAAAAACCGGTTTTGAGGTCATTTCACCACCCACGAAGTCTTGCATAAAAAGCATAGCAGCTGATCAGAAAAGAAAAAAAAAATCATAACCAGTCTGTTAACTAACGTACATATAGCTAACAGATTTGTTGCGTAATAATAAAGACAACGAGAAATTCATTCAGACAGCAACATAGACGAGTCCTACCAGCTCAATTTTAACAAGAAATCCTTAGATATAACTGTTACTGAAAAGACAGTCCTACGACAATTTGGTTTATTTTAAAACTGGATGATGATGATGACATATTTCTCCCTGGCTCCTTACCAGGCTTCTACGATTTTCTCCTTTTCTGCCAGTCATATCAATCAATTAACTAAAATATTTTAGACCTAAAACCAAAGATCTGGTACTTAACAACTAAACAAGCACGGAAGTGAATGTGGACGTTTGGTTAAAAACAACTGTCTAGTTTTGTTTCAGTTCAGGTTAGTGAAGCGACCTAACAGGGCCCGACTTCCCCTGCCACCGCCCCTCAAACTGTCCCTGCGTGTCCCACCGGTGTCCTTACCAGTATCTGCTTTGTCTTCAGTCTCCGAATATGTCTCTCACTTGTCCTTGGACGTAAAATCTCCGGTCGACGCTCTCAGATGAGGAGATTTACTGAAAACCGAGTATATTTCCTGCTTCATCGCGGAACGCCATCTTGGTTTGACCGCCTTCTTTGGTTCCTGCGTGACGACATGCGTTGCCACTGAATGACGACAGGTTCGACCAATCAGAGAAGAGCTGGGGAGGAGACGTCATCTGTGTCTGCCTTTGCACATGAGTTCAGCACGGGTTGGAGTCCATCAACCTGGAAAAGGAATGTTTTGATCTATTTGTTTATTTGTGAACTGTAACAATAATTAAGAGATTAAACAGAGAAATCTATCTATCTATCTATCTATCTATCTATCTATCTATCTATCTATCTATCTGTCTGTCTGTCTGTGGCTGTCATTCCATCAATCCATCTTTCCTTCCTTCCTTCTATCCAACCAACCATTAGACTACACTTTCAAAGAAGTTATATGTATATTTCTAAGTTCTAGTTCTACTTCTAAGTTCTAAGTATATAATTAAGTTCTAATTCTATTTTATCTAGGCCTATTTGTTTTCCTTCCTTTAAGACTTGCGCTCTGTTTGTTTTCTAACTGCTTGTTTTCTTTAAAAAAAAGCCTCTAACACTAGCATTTTCTAATCTTTTTCTATTTGTTTTCTTTTTATTATGTAATTATTAAAAAATCCTTGCTACGTGTACTGCGTTAGGCTAACTGAGACTTGTAGCACTTGCATGTTATTGCTCTTTTGTTGATTTTGATTGCTTTCATTGTCCTCATTTGTAAGTCGCTTTGGATAAAAGCGTCTGCTATGACTAAATGTAAATGTAAATATATATTGACATAAACATTATGCAAAGCAGCTGATTTTGACACAAAAGGACACAAGGTTATACAGGCCAACATAGGATAGTTTATAAATTTATTTCTGCTTTCTTTTCCATCTTTTTTATTGTTTATTATCGTCATTTTACATTTTAATTAGTATTTACTCTTTTTCCTGTTTCTTATTTGTTGATGATATATTCTTATTACGTGTATTATAAATTACGTTTTTGCTTACTAAAATATTCTCACATATAACGCATATTTATATACTTGTACGATAATATTTTTCTGTATGTAATAGGTACTACCTATGTAATAACATATAGTTTTCCATGAGCGACAAGTATTTACAGTCGAGTGTCCTGCGTCATGACGCACTGGCGTACAGACGTGTACAGGCACGCACTATGATAACCGGAAGCATCAATAAAAGCGATTGAGAAACGGCGAAAGAAATCATCACCTGTCGATTGCGTTCATATATCTCTCCTGCGCTCCCATTAATCTCCATAGCCCACTTCCATAACACCCATACCCTTTAGTTAATTCGCTGTCGAGTCGGTCTGGACGGATAAAGCAGAGCTGGCAGTGTAATTCTCTGCGCAAACGAAGGGTTTTGAAGGTGCGTTATAGCCTCGCAGTAGAACAAATGTAAACAAGCAGCTGATCAGCTGTGCGGCCGAAGACGCGCAACGAAACGGCGTGATGACAGCGAGTCGCAGGGTTTGACAAACATATTCTGCATCATATAAAGCGAAATTAGAGTTTTTTTTGCATGCCGTAGAGTTTTTGTTAGACGTTAGGGCAGTACACGAGGACAACTCCCAACCAACCCATCGCCTTCACCTCCATTGCGGGCAGCAGCAAACACAGAACAAACGGCTTATTTATTCTTTTATTGATTATAAGGGTGATAAATAGATTTATTCGTCTTAACATCTGATTGAAGATTGGATAACGTCACGCCTAACAGGAAAAGCAACAGGATTCGAGAAATAACAAAGGAAAAATAAGGTTAACAGTCTCTTCTGGGCCCCAAGGAATAAATAAATATCAGAAACGTATTGATATTTACATGAAGCTGGAACTTTAAGGCACCCAAACATCACATTTCCTGGGGAGCAGCACAGGTATGAATCTGTGTATGAAAATGTTTTTATTTATCAAAATGTTGTTGTATAGCTTTTGCATACAAACGCAATCATACATTTGTACAGCATTTTTATGGGCTTTTCTTTCATTTCGCAATTTCCTTTACCTCTCAATGGCCAAATAGCATATATATATATATATATATATATATATATATATATATATATATATATATATATATATATATATATATATATATATATATATAGATAGATAGAGATAGAGATAATATTTTTAATACTTTTGAGCTTTTTAGTGGTTATACCACATATGCATTAATAGTGAGTACAGCAGCAATATATTTAGAACAACTACAAAAAAAGGAAATTGTTGTTGTCAATGGGATTGTCAAAAAAAAAAAAATATATATATATATATATATATATATATATATATATATATATATATATATATATATATATATATAATTTTCTGAAAAAAAAACTAAACTTGTTTTCATTGAATCCACAGTAAGGCTGAAGGATCAGGACTGTCATGGCACACCAGCAGATGCCGAGCTCTCAGAAGGCTCTGATGCTGGAGCTGAAATCCCTGCAGGAGGAGCCAGTGGAAGGTTTCCGCATCACTCTGGTGGAGGAGTCGGACCTCTACAACTGGGAGGTGGCCATCTTTGGCCCTCCAAACACACTTTATGAAGGGGGCTACTTTAAGGTAAGCCTTGTGTGGATTTAGATGATGTTCTTGAATGCTTACCAATTGACTAGGTTGTTGTGAGTCAGACAAAGCAATTCAAGTCTGCATGATAATATTTAATTCTGAAGTGTACCTCGCATACTTGTTCTCCCATGTTTTGCACTCTCAAGTTCTTCTTTCCCCGGGTGATGCGTTCCTTATACTCTAGATCTCTATTTTTAGCCCTGACAGATATTAATGACATCTCGATATGAGAGCTAAAAAGAGAAGGACAGTGCGTTTTAACCGTATTCCCTGTAGTCACGCATATTATCAACTGCAATAGTCAGTACTTTCAGTGACGCAGTCCTCAAATTAACCAAAAAAACAAAACAAAACAAAAATCCTCAGCATTCCTTCATAGGTATATTACTGTATCATCATATGACACAGGTCACAGTCTTTTTGGTGAAGTTTTGTTTATGAATTTAAGGCAGCAATTTAGTATGGCTAATTCATATATAAAAATGCAATTTTTGTTATGTTAAAATTCATTCTTCTGTCCCAGCTTAATAATTCACCCATAATGACAATTTGCTGAAACTTTAGTCACCCCCAGGTTATCCGATATGTAGATGAGTTTGTTTCTTCATGGGAACAGATTTATAGAAATTTACCATCACTTGCTCAGCAATGGAACAAGTCTTTTTTCCATAATATTGCTTCCTCTACTTCTACATCTTGGATGTTCTGAGGGTGAGTAAATTCTAATTTGGATGACCTATTCCTTAAATATAAGAGTCATTTATTAGTTGATTCCCCCATGAGTTTGGAGAAGGATTACATTTTGGTGCAAACAGTAAATTCAATATTTTTAAGTACACAGCAATTACACTCTTCACTTTTAAGTCTTCATGTAATTAATAGCAAGTACCTTCATAGTACCTCATAATGCATGACATAATTTTCTGTCTTCTAAAACATATAACTGAGCAACTAGGTCCCAACAGCATAGTCTGGCTGATATATGTAATACGGCATGTTTTGAGGAAGATTATGGTATCTTTTGTAAACACAGGCTTGGGTTCCACCCATCAGACGAAGTATTTAAAATTTGCAGCTATCAGGCTTCAGCAAGAAATTGCATGGATATAGATATTGCATCTTTGCTGAATAGCATTTATAATTTGTTATACATCAAATGTTTTTTTTTTTAAATATATGCAAGTTTTCCTGTAAAAATTCCAGTTTTTAGAGCTTCAAAGAACTGTGTCATTTGTTCCCGTTTATTTCTAATGATCACAAATGGAGGAAGTTAGATTAGATCAGGTTTTAGCTTTCTAACACTAAATGCTTTGACTGAGACTCATATCTTCTTTCACGCTGTCACAGTCACACTGCGGTCTGACTTGTGCACTAGCCAGTTCATGTAGACTGACACATAATAATCAGCAGTCAAAAGCAGTGGTGAGTAGCAGGATTTCCACTCGCAGAGAAGATACGGTATTAGAGTAACACTGCACTCATGTTTAAAGCAAAAATGACAATTATCTCATTATTTACTCACCCTCATGTCATTCCATACCTGTTGGACTTCTTTATAACATGTGGAACACAAAAGGAGGGAAGAATGTGACTAGAGGTTTCTCTCTGGAGGTTTCAAGTTTCAAAAAAGATGCAGAAGCATCGTAAAAAGTATCATAAAACTACTTTTTACGACTTATGCACTATATTCCAAGTCCTATGAGTCATAACCTTGAGAGGAAAGGACTGAAATTTTAATGACCACCATTATTCACTACAAATAGTGACATCTGCCATAGCTCTATTTGGTCTGTGGGCAATTTCTAAATGAATAAAAATGATGGTTAGTAATTAATGACAGAATTTTCATTTTCGGCTGAACTATTCCTTTAAAACTGTACTCATGGCCATAGCCACATAACCTATAACTGCTCTCACAACCATTGCAGTTGTTATAATTAACTCAAAGCCACAATCACTTTCAAAATCACTATTGTTATAATAACCACAATCACAACACTCAGCACAAAATAGTGCTATCAGCACTGCACTGAAGAGAGTGCAGCATTTAACACAGCACTGCACTGTTTAGTTGAATTGCACTGTTGTCTCAAGCGCGCATTTGGCACCACATCAGAAACCTGATGAAGAGTACATGATGTTGAGATTCATGAGGATTATGTATATATGAACCCTTTTAGTCTGTGTCCTTTCCATTTTGGGACTGATTTAAAACGGCTCACTTACCAGCTATAATACAGCTCAGATGCGATCTAATAATGCTCAGTGTTTCACTTTGTCTCTTTCCCCAGGCCCATATAAAATTTCCTATTGACTACCCCTACTCTCCTCCGACCTTCCGATTCCTCACAAAGATGTGGCATCCAAACATCTATGAGGTGAAAATGCTTGGGTTTGCCTGTTTAATGCCTGTTTACCGTGCCACCAAATGGATTACAACAGCTTAAAACTTACATTAGTAATCATAACAATGCTGCCATTGTTGCTTAACATACATTTCTCTAACCTAGAATGGCGACGTGTGTATTTCCATCCTCCATCCTCCTGTGGATGACCCTCAGAGCGGAGAGCTGCCCTCAGAGCGATGGAACCCCACACAGAATGTCAGGTATTCTAGTGGAAATACCCAGAATTTTACTCAAATAGGCTAAAGGCTGTTCTTTTAAAATTTCTGTTAATTAAAGTATCTTAAAAAAAAATTTGTATAACCGTTTCCACAAAAATAATAATCCGCACAACTGTTTTCAGTGTTGATCAGCATATTAGAGTGATTTCTGAAGGATCATGTGACACTGAGGACTAGGGTAGTGATGCTGAAAATTCAGCTTTACATCACAGGAATAAATAAAAAATTTAAATATATAAAACAGAAAACACTTATTTTAAATTGTAAATAATATTTCACAATATTACTGTATTTTTGATCAAATAAATGCAGCCTTGTCAGCATAAGAGAATTCTTTCAAAAACATTTAAAAAATCTTAGACTCCAAACCACAATAACGTGTGTGTTTGTCTGTAGAACAATCCTGCTGAGTGTGATCTCACTGCTGAATGAACCCAACACCTTTTCTCCTGCAAACGTGGATGCATCGGTCATGTTTCGCAAGTGGAGGGACAGCAAAGGCAAGGACAAGGAATACGCAGAGATTATAAGGTACGACCACTTCATCATTTAAATGACTTCCATGAAAACACATTCTCTGCTGTTTATATCAAATTACATTAAGTTTAAAGGTCAGTCTGAAACATTTTCTCCTGCTCTTTGACACTTTAATATTAACAATAATTTTCAATATTTGTATTTGCTTCACCTCACAACATATAAAGTACATAAAGTACAGATGCATATAATAAATGATTAATATATTATTAATGATGCTTGCTAACTAATCTGTCCTGCACTGTTTGTGCTACAGACATGATTAATTCTCAACTTAATGATTTTTGCCTCTTGGTTGATAAAATAGATGTGAAAAAGTTCAGTACACTTACTTTGAAGTAGGGGAGCTAAACCATATCTAGAGATCAGAATATCATAGAGAGTTGGCCATGTGTGTTTTTCTCTTAGTCTAGTAAGCATCCACACTAAACACTCTGAAAATTTGTTTCTTCTTTCTGAAAAGAAGTGAAATATATTTATACATGTAGCTGTTACATTTGCAACTGTTAAAATAAGCTGTGAAGCCTTCATTGTTTTGCTGAGATCCAGCAATGTGCTAACACAAAACTCACAACTATAGCAACTGTATAGCAATGTTTCAACAACCGCTCAGAACACCTTAGTAACAGCAGCAGCACCCTGGCAACCGCACAGCACACCCAAGCATTGTGTACAACTTCTATATTCTTCAGGAAAAGTCCAAATTGAATTATACCTCTAAAGTTGGCTGAGATTTAGATTAAACATTGACTTAGGCCTGATTTTGGCCCAACACACTTCCATTGCACCATCCCTCTGAAGTTCAGGACATACTGCTCCAAGTGTCTTTATTTCCCCTGGGCAAGTAAACATTAGTGAAAAATGTTGAACTTTTACCTTACTGAAAAAAGAGTCTCTTATGCTCACCAAGGCTATGTTTATTTGACCAAAATACAGTAAAAACATTAATATTTAACATTAAAAAATATATTAAAATGTTGAAAACATTTGTGCTGCTTAATATTTTTGTGGAAACAGTAATAAATGTTTCTTTTTTCAAGACTTGTTTGAAAAAGAATTTATTTGAAATAGAACATATTGGTAAAATTTAAAATGCCTTCACTGTCACTTTTGATCAAATTAATGCATCCTTGTTGAAAAAAGTATTCATTTCTTTTCTTTTTTTTAAATCTAGTAGTATGTATATACAGGTGCATCTCAAAAAATTAGAATATTGTGAAAAGTTTTTTTTTTGTAACTTATTTCGAAAAGTGAAAATTTCACATATTCTAGATTCATTACATGTAAAGTAAAACTTTTTTTTTTTACGTTTTTTGTTTGAATTTTAATGATCAGAGTTTACAGCTCAAGAAAGTCATAAATCCAGTATCTAAAAATATTAGAATATTTACATTTGAGTTTCATTAAAAGACCATCCCTACAGTACAAATTCTGGGTATCTTGTTCTTTGAAACCACAATAATGGGGAAGACTGCTGACTTGGCAATGGTCCAGAAGACGATCATTGATACCCTCCACAAACAGGGTAAGTCACAGAAGGTCATTACTGAAAGGGTGGCTGTCCACAGAGTGCTGTATCAAAGCATATTAATCACAAAGTTGACTGGAAGGAAGAAAATGGGTAGGAAAAGGTGCACAGGCAACAGGGATGAACGCAAGCTTGAGAATACTTTCAAGCAAAGCTGTTTCAAACACTTGGGAGAGCTTCACAAGGAGTGGACTAAAGCTGGAGTCAGTGCATCAAGAGTCACCACGCTCAGACGTCTTCAGGAAAAGAGCTACAAAGCCACTTCTAAAACAGAAACAACATCAGAAACATCTTACATGGGCTAAGGAGAAAAAGACTGGACTGTTGCTCAGTGGTCCAAAGTTCTCTTTTCAGAATAAGTAAATTTTGCATTTCATTTGTAAATTAAGGTCTGGAGTCTGGAGGAAGACTGATGCTGTATCTATCTGATGCTGTAATTTGTGCTTAAGCGCCCCGACCAAGTATTGAGTCCATAAATGAATATAGTTTAAAGAACTAGAACTTTTCTGTTTTGCAAATCCTTTTTTTTTTTTTTTGATTGATCTTAGGAAATATTGTAATATTTTAAGATACTGGATTTTTGACTTTCTTGAGCTATAAGCTCTAATCATCAAAATTAAAACAAAAAACTTTTGAAATATTTTACTTTACATGTAATGAATCTAGAATATATGAAAGTTTCACTTTTTGAAAAGTTTAAAAAAAAAAAAAAATTGAGATGCACCTGTATGTATATATATATATAGATATATAGATAGATAGATAGATAGATAGATAGATATGTGTTACTTTTGCAGCTGTTCCAAAAAGCCTTAACTAGCTCACTCTGTCGTTGCATTGTGCACAGGAAGCAGGTGACGTCCACTAAGGCAGATGCAGAGCGAGATGGAGTTAAAGTACCAACAACGCTTGCTGAGTACTGCATCCAGACCAAAGTGCCTTCCCACGACAGCAGCTCTGACCTGCTCTACGACGATCTATATGACGACGACATAGAGGAGGAGGAGGATGATGAAGATGAGGCGGAGGCCAGTGGGATTGGCAGTGAAATGGCCGGGGACTGTTTTGGCGATGAAGACGACTCTGGCAACGAGGAATCTTGACCTCCTTCCACCGTTTCCGTGACACTGACCTTTGCCCTCTCACTATTCTTTACCCTGACAGCCTCATGTTTCAAATTCTCTTTTCCTGTGCTTAAAGCTTTCATTTTTCACTCTGTTCCAAAAAACTCATTACTTAAGGTCTCTGTCCTTTTCAGCACCTCCCCCGTTCATAAGTAAAGCTCACTATGGGTTCACAAAATTCATTTTTAGTAATGTTTCACATCCCACCTTCTCCTGCCTCTTAACCTCAGGGCTTTTGGATAATCAGAGCTTGTCAGGCCACCTTAAACATGCACATTTCAAAATGTTTTGTTAATTGCAACCCTTTTTTGAGGGCTAGTTCCCTCAGAAAATACAAATCTTTTGTGGTTTACTCACCCTTATGTCGCTAGAGAAATTTTGTCAAGCTGTTTTGAGATTTTTGAGCTGATTTTTCCAAAAAGTAATAACTAAACAATGCCAGTTTCCGAATTTACCTACTTCCCCTACCATTTAGCAGGCAAAAACAGTACAGAAGAGGGAAAAAAGAGAGAAAAAAGTCAGAATTGTGAGATGTGAACAAAAATGTGAACAAAAATCTAAATTTCGAGATAAAAACTCACAAATCAGAGAAAAAAGTCAGAATTGGGAGAAACAAACTTGGAATTCTGAGAACAAAAATCTGAGTTGTAAGATTTAAATTAGTAATTGACCCTTCGCAAAGAGCTTGATTGACAGGCGATCTGACCAATCATAACGCCGAATCTGCCAGCTTGTCCGACAAACAAATCAGACAGGAGAGTAGATTAACTTACGTGGACTTAAACTTGAAAAATTGAGTGTATTGACGTCTTTCTGCGGTTGAGATAAAATACATTCTGATGTTCATTCATGTTTATTTCATGCTATAACTAGTACAGAGGAAGAGATGATCAGTTTACGTGACGCAATTTTGAAAGCTGAGACCTTTTTCATACCAGAAATAACCTGCTTTGTCTTGTTTGTTGGCATGTTGTCAGTTTCCTCTTTTCTCTGCGATGCATTTTTCACGCGTGAGAACAGTTGGGTCAGAGCGGCATGGCTTGTCAGACATAGCAACATTAACTAAGGAGGGTGGGTTTTCGCAAAGGGTCAATTGCAAGAATAAAAAAAAATGTGAGATAAGAAGTTGCAGTTGCCTTTTTTATTATTTATTATAAAAGAATGACTGTGAGATGTAACTTAGAATTCAGAGAAAAAAAAGTCCAAATTGCAATATACGATGGCTTCAGAAGAGGAAAAGGCCAAAATCTAAGATCTTCCTTACATCACTAAAGCTCTCATTTATGCTCCAAGCCATTGATTCTTGTGTGTTTCATAACCAAATGCAGTCTGCTAGTTAGAATCAAGAGAGCCGCACAGATTTGCAATGATATGAGGGTGAGTAAATAAATAAAACTTACATTTTTGATCTAACTAACCCTTCAACCCACCTATGAGCTAGTTACGCCTGGTAAAATCACCAACAAAGGAATGTTTTGTTCATTTCCCAGTTATGGTTTCTTCAGAACTGTCTTTACAGTATAGGGCTTCACCGATTCTACTATATGTACTTAAGATCCCACTTAGAAAGGTAAGTATTTAAGGGTGGGAAAATGGAGAACGAACAGACTGTTTCCTTCTCATAAAATTTAATTTCGTCATTTTGACCAGCCATCCACATCAGCAGGGTCACCTTCACAACTACATCCTCTTATGCACAGCTCATACCCCCAAATCACCTGAGCTTTTTGAGCCATTAAATCACGGTGTCAGATTATATGGCACATGAAGGTGCTTTCAAGTGCTCAGCAACACTAGCATTAAAACTACTTCCAGCACACCTTCATTTCGTTGACCCAGAAACTATGATGAGACTGTTTAAGTCACTATGATGATGTCCCACGTTCGGTCCCTAATATTCCATCCACCAATTTTGGCTGAAGGTAATTATACTGTTATGCTTTTAAAGGTACACATACTCTTGGTAAGTGATCACGTATGAGTGTCCAAGCAGCTGTACCAAACCGTTTCCGTTTCTCATCGATTTTGACTGAAAATCTTGGGAGTTTTTTTTTTTAAGTACGGGGTTTGAGATCAGTGACTGCCGAGGACATTTCACTCATCGGTGTGAGCCCTCTCATCCCCAGTCTTATGCTTTTTTGCATTGGCAACGGTGCTGTCATGGGCCGTAGCTTTCAAGAGCATGCTTGTGTGTTTTAATGTGTTTTATATGATGTGTCAATCATCCGATGAGGCACGCGAATCCTTAAGGTCTCATTAATGGGGGTGGAAGCGCAGATGTTTATGCACATGGGGTCTCAGGTACACCTTTATTCCCACAAACCAGCCAAGGACATGGATTCTGATTCCTGGTCCTACAAAACCCCTCCAGAAGGGAGTGTGGATGTGAGGATCGTGAGGAAACGGTGCTCTTGTACTCTCCCGAGCATCATGAACTCACTGAACTATCTAGAACTATCGTTCCCGGCTCAATCGCTCACTTAAACTTTTGGACTACGGGCCGAAAGGGCTCAACAGGGCCGATGAAAATCGATTAAAACGGACTGGATTTTACACGTTCAGCAAGAGACTCTCGGTGTATTGCACCCCTGTGCACAGTAAAACAACCAAGTTCATTTCAAAAAGTGTTGTGACGTTAATCGACAGTGGATTTGTCTTGAAGGATTTTATTATTTGTGTCATGAGTGTGTTTTTAATGTTTCATTAATGATTTTTTGTTTTTCATATGCCATTTTTTGACAGGATTTGTGGTCCTGAGTCAGATCAAAACAACCGAAGTCATTATTTGCTCTGAGTTTGATGCATTTCCTTTCTCTTGTAATGTTGTTAAAGGGAATATCATTCTAAATATTCACATTAGGAAGAATGGAGAACAGTAAGAATGACTCTAAATCGATACTTATTCCTATTCTAAGCATAAGTATTTGAGTTCGGGGGGGGTGGGGGTGTCCAATATGATCATTTTAAGACTGTGCTTGTATGATCACAATACAATTCATTTTTGTTTGTGTGTATGTAGAGGAGTTAATGCAATTAAACCATTAGACAAGACATTTAAAGGTGCTTTCTTTTAATTGCGGTGTTGTTATCGTTGACTAATACTACTAAAAATCATTTTTGTTCATTGAAATATAGCTAAAATAAAATGTAAACATTAGATGACAAATTTTAATAATATTTTTGACATTTTTAAACTGAAGGTTTTAAGTACTAATATTACTAACTGAAATAAAAATAAATTAAAACCATTTAGAAAATATTTAAAAAGAAACTAATAAAATGACAAAGTGCTTTAACTAAAATTAAAATGAAAAATATAAAAATAAATGCTTGTTCGAAATATGAATAAAAACTATAATAGAATAAAAGTAATCCTAAAACAATCATTGATTCTTAAACAGTGTTTATCATTTATTGGTTTCATTATAGTTAATAATTTAGGACAATCTGGATGATACAGGATTTGTAGCAAAACAACTTGCATACAATTTTAAGAACTATTTTTAATGGACCATATATTGCAACATTGAAAAACTGTACAGTATGTGGAAAAACTTGTGGAAATGTGACAACGAGATTGGATAATGTGTGTGTGTGTGTATAGAAAAAAATTTAGTTGTATATGTTAATGGTGTCATAATCCACTTACAAGCCTTGTAGTATATCAATTTCAAGTATTTATGTTAGTGTGTGTTTTTTATTGTGGGGCTTCTCAACATGATTTTCCGTGGTAATTAACAGTATGCCACAGATGGCATCATTACAGCGAACCCGGAACATTCTTTGGAATGAATGGCAGCTTTGTTTTAATTGTTGGTGGAGATTTAGAGGTTGTGCAGTTGTCTTAACATTTTTAACAGCTTGGAAGCAACCTTTTATGAATTCAAATTAAATTCAGCTTAGCAAGTAGAGATGCAAAAAGGATGGAAGTTAAATGTCTATTCCCACAGTCAAATTTCATACAGCACATCAGGTCCTCCTTTAAACCCTCATTAATTCAACATCCTAAAACAATTTTATTAAGATGAGAGCAAGCATTCAACTCTGTAAGTGTCTAAATGTCAAAACCAAGTGTAAATGTTACTGTTTGCCCTGTGTTTCTAGATACCGCTGTGCTGCTGTAAGTGTGTCCTGTAAGTCCTGGTATTTTGCCAGCTTGCAGGCTTCCTCTAGTTTGGCCCAGCGGTAATCCTGGTGTTCGTCTGAGAGAACGATCTGTGTGTTTGGGTCACGCAGCTCAGCCAACCAATAGAGGACCTCTTTGTCCTTTCCTCGGACCTGATAGTGCAACCTCTGCAGGAAGCCATCGACCATGCGCAGGTGATCTTTACCTAAACCCGCCTCCTCCTGTGTCTCTCTCGAGGCGGTGGTGAAGTCGTCCTCTCCAGGGTCAACATGACCTATGGGGGGAGGATAATGTTATTCTTTTAGTAATAATACTAAGAAATTGAAGATAGCCACATGTCTTCAACTGATTTGCTCCTGATAATCGCTCATATGACTTAACTACCAGTATTTGTGGCAGTTGTGATTTATTTATTTAGTTTATAAATGCTTTACCGACTAATTTTCTGAGTAGAAATAAGCATTATGGTGAAAATAAGCCATAATATTATTTTATATTGGCAGGACTGAAGTGGTTCAAAAAGAAATTGAGAGTTAAATGAGTTGAACACATGAAAAGCATCATAAGAAGCTGTGAGATGCACCTTTGGGTGGTGTCCAGTGATGTTCCCCATAGGACGTCTGCAGCAGAAGGAATTCTATATTATCAGGAGGAGGCTTCTGGACCAAACGCCGAAAAATGACAAATCCACATGCCCGCAGTGCCATAACCTGGAAATACACAGCCTGGTAAAGCACATGCAACTGTAACTGCCTATTATATATATTTTTTTATCATATAACAGGTTTGACTCTACTTTTCTAAAAAAGAGAGAGAGAGAGAGAGAATGATAAATGTGTCAAGTACAAACAAATGCTTAAGTCTTCATTAAACTGATACATATTTAGTTGTTTGATTTGTTTTGTATATATATAACAATTAAAGCATCTTATAATTACATAATTAAATATATATATTCTGTTTTTAAAATAGAAAAATCCTATTTTGTATACAATTTTATGTTTATGTACAATTTAAATTTTTTATAACATTTTTTATATTTTAACAACAGTTTTAAGTGTTTAAGGATGTGTTGCAATAGTTAAGAAGGGCTATGGTTTATATAATTTTGTACAAATTTTATATAGAATATTTATTTGGAGAATGTTTTGTTTAATATTTTTATTTAGTTTTTGATAATGTAAAGCACGTGCAACTGTAGAGGTTAAACTATGCTTTCTAAAAAGACTTATGCCATTTGCAAATACCTCAAACTACCATTTTATACTTTTTTTTTCTTTGCAGAAACCCTGCTGAGAAAAAACTCATCGTAGCTGCTGTTAGCAGGTCTGTCTGTTTGCTGGTTTTAGATAAGTTTCAAAGTCTACTTCAGTGTCATTTTAGCACATCTCATGATAATGGATAAAAAAAAAACGAAAGTGTTCATTCAGGAAACAACAGTAACGATAGACAGTTTGGGAACACAGCTTTCAAACCAGCTGATTTAAGAGGGGTTTCCGACAGGAAATGTCAACTACAAGTCTTTTGGATGCGTTTTAAGTTGTTTAAATACAAATTGTGGGTTGGAAACACTAATTAATGAAACTGGACTCGCTTATGTGCAGCATGCCTGTATTTCCGATTTCTAGACAAGATAGCAGGCTAACACACACATTAGCTGCTCTTAAGCTATAGCTTAGGATGAAATCATTTCACTTACGTCTAGCCGGAAATGATTCAATGTTCCTTTATGTTTAGAATAGATGCGACATAACCTGGCACATTAATAAACGAATTGCGCATGGGAAAGAGTTTAGTATGCAGGCTAATTTCTGTTTTGACGGCGCAGCTGCGTAACTGCTGCGCAAAGATGACGTTGAAGAGTACGCAGTGAGAGTCGCTCTCTGATTGGTTCCTTCAGTGGTAATTTAAATAATAGGAGTAATTGATCGAAACACTTTATTGTTTGTTATGGTTATAATAACAGATAGTGTTATTTGATGAGCTGGACTTTGAATGTAAAAAAATGCATTTAATAGTTTTTTTTTTTTTTTTTTTTGGAATAAAATGATTACACGCAATCCTGAAAGACAGATGGGCAAATTACAATCATGGAACTTTATGAAACCTCCTTCTGATATCAGAGAAATCGCATGTATTAATGTGTCCGTTAGTGGTGTGTCATTCAGTTTTATTCATTGAACAAAGATAATGTTAAACGCACTGAGAGGGTCCTGATCTGAGGGGCTGATAGGGCTGAACGCAGCAGTCGGTGTGCTCGAGATAACGCCATCCTCTGCAGACTAGAACAAACTTAAACCATTCTTAACCTACGTTTCACTAGATTCACAGCGACCTGGAACAGGACAGGGTAACACTGCTTAAAATATTTGCTCAGCGATGTCCATTTATGTTGCTATGTAAAGTTAAAAGGCTAATTTAAAAAAATTTAATGAGTGAAAATATATTTTGATACATGTGTTAAATACTGGAGCATTTTGTTTTTAGTAAACTTATTTGATATGTGACAGAAGGCCTAGCTGGCCTGAGAAGGTGTAGCTGATTTATCTTAACATAATTGACTTTTTAGCATTATATTTGTAATTCTTGTCAAATAGAAAATGCTGTTTTATATACAATTATATAGGCTATTATTACATTTTAATTTTGTATATTTTATACTATTTGTAACTCGTTGGTTTATTCCCTCTAAAGTGTTGGTTTATATAATCTTATACAAACACTGGGTAACTGGACATATGAATGATATGACTTCTGTTTGAGGGACCAGAAACTAATTTTACAACATATATGTAAAGGTTATATGTGTGCATATATATACAATGCTGGTCCCCACTGACTTCCATATATGGAAAAATAAAAATACTATCAATGAAGTCAACGGGGACCAGAAACTGTTTGGTTAGCAACATTTTTCACAACAGCTTCTTTTGTGTTCAACAGAAGAAAGAAATTCATACAAGTTTGGAACAACTCGAGGGTGAGTAAATGATGACATTTTTTGGAATCTATCCCAATTTCTATCCCTTTAATTCCTACTAACATGTCTTACTTTCAAACAAACACCTGCTAATTTTAAGCTGAAGGACAAGCACATGTAACTTAAGCACCTTCATTTAAGTGGATGATATTCATAAAACATATTTATATTTTCACAGAAGACATAATTAAAACCACACTACATCCATGGATGAAAACAAGCCTCCTCGTATGTATTTTATTGGCAAGAAAGAAGATCTTGTTCAGGCCAAGAGAATGAATGTGACTCTAGATGGAAGAGACATTCTTATTATATATCATCAAAGAACTTTCTATGCAATGGACCTGCAGTGTTACCGTGAGTAGCATGAAAAGCATCTTTGCTTATTTCTCTGCACTAGAGGGAGACAAAGTAGCAGATTTAGCACTGTAACATTGCTGTTGCGGATGTGTGCCAAGTCCAATTCCAGAGGCAAAAGCCCAGAATCAAAAAGGCATTTGCTCGAGTCAGCTTAGTCCATATGTTTGCTAATGACCCTTTTTTTTTTTACAGATGCCGGCAGTAGTTTAGAGCCCGGAGATATTGAGGTAAAGCCATTTTTGCTGAAGTAGAACTCATTCAGTGATCCATAAATGCACTTGACACACATTGTTACCTCTCATGTGAACTCTGACCCGTTTAATGTTTCATGCACAGGAAATCAACAGCAAGCTCTGTATTGTGTGCCCAAAGCACAAATATAAGATCACTCTGGCTGAAGGTGAGGGGTTATACAAGGCCACCAACCCCAGAGAAAAAGTCCCTACTCCACGGTGGTATTCCAAAGGCATAAAGCAAAGAGTGCACAAAGTGACAGAAGTAGACGAAGACATCTTTGTGACGTTGTCCAGCTGCCCCGGGTGGATTGAGTCAGACTATTATCAGAGTGAGAAGGGCAGGGAAGAACTGAGAAAAGCACAGGAGTCGGAGAATGGAGAAGAAGACGTGAATGCAGATGAAGACGTTTAGCAACAGTGAGACGAGAGCTTCAGGGATCCTAAGGGAACCGCATATATTAAGATTGATGATTTCAGAGTCAGTCGGCATGAATAAAACTGCGATTTGACATCATGAATCAAAATAAAATCACAGCCCTTTTTTGTGACAGTGCCAGGATCTCGCTACATCTCCATGATTCACAGTGATGCCTGTCTTTCAGCTCAATTTATTAGGTCTTGCAAAAATAAAATCCTAATATCTGAAAAAATCTTAAAAATGTGCATTCTTTAAAAAAAGATACATTTTAGAAAAAAAAAAAAAAATATATATATATATATATAATTTATTTTTATTTTTTTTACATTTTCACTAATTTATAAGTGAGCTAATAAAGACATTGATATGTCTCCAATAATGTTTACTTTTGCATACATTTCCATTACATACCAAGTTGATTCTTGCCCAACATTTAACTTGGCATTCGATTATTATTTCATAGATGAAATTTTCTGAAGAGAGACAGTGACCATCAACTTCAAGCATATAGCAGAAAGAGTACATGGAAAAGTGCCAGATATTAGACAGTTGTGGCATACATCATATTTCTTTTTCAGATTATAAATCATTTGATTTGTTTGGCTCCTGTGTGCGTGAGAAATCCATCAAAATTGTGTAATTATATGAGAGCAAGATTATTTGATGAATGGAAAGTTCAAAAGACGCATGTATTTAAAAAAGTTGCATTATAATTGTCTTTACTGCCACATTTATCAATTTAATCCGTTCTTGCTGAATAAAAGTATTAATTTCCTTTAAACAAATTACTGAACCCAAACTTTTGAATGGTATTTATTAATTTGTCATGAAATAAGGTCCTAATCAGTTGTTGTGATAATTTTGTGACTGCAGTGTGCTGAGTATGTGAAATTTATAAAACGATCCAGAATTATTGATTATGAATCTATTTAGCTGAGAGTAGAATCTCTCAAACGGTGCATGCTTGTTTAACCCTGGTTTACCTCTTACACTTGGAACAAAGAAAGGACAAGAAAATATTTTGATAAGCATCTTGACTTAATGTGCGAACTAGATATCCATTTATACCTTCCCTTCCTACACTGCAGTACAGAAAGCTCCCAAAGCTCAACAGTACAGTTACTGCAATGTAATATCCTCCTTAAACAGGGTCTGTTTTCATTTAATGGTTCTAAATGGACTGTTATTCTCATTCACAATGAGGAATAATCTGTATTAGCTAGTGTTTAGAAGTTAGACTTCCCTGTAGAGTGGTTGTGATCCCTAGGCCAAGAATGTACACGAGGGGCACGTGATTGTGCACTGGAGTAGAAATAAGATTCTGCATGGCAGATGACCTACAGTAACCCATCCTGCCCTTTAAAAACAAATGTTCTGAATGGTACGCCAACCAAGCAGCCCTAAAATAGCATATACACCTCTCAGCAGCGCTTGTAAAAAGTGCCTGTTTTATTATTTATTCCAGCCTGTAGACAAACAGAAATAGTTTCTTTTAGCCTGTAGAACAAAAAGGACTGGAAGGAGAAATCATAACACAGTCCTAAATCTTGAAAAAGAATTCTTCTGATTTGCAAAAAAATAAAAAAAAGCCTAATAATATTTCCTAGTTTGATGATGCTGAGTACAAAAATATCAGTCGAAATTTACATCATGTGCATTGTTTTTTGTTCCAGAAAATTATGATTGTTCAAATAATAATCAGAATGCACTTTAAAGCAACTGTATTTATTATTTATTTTTGCGACTTTGGAGACACCTTCAGTTAAGTGAGCTGAATTAATTGTCATAAATATTCTGTTGTAATTACAAGTATTCTAACTTTTCTTCTCTGAATTCTGAGTTTACAACTTGCAGTTCTGTTTTTTTTTTTTTTTTTTTTTTTTGCTGCCACTGAATTAAAAATAAAAAAAGGAAATTGAGACTTTTTATCTCACAATTTTGACTTAATTCTTGCAATTGTTAATTTATATCTCACAATTCTAAAGAAAAGACAGAATTTTTCAGAAAAAAAACGAGATAAACTCATAATTACAAGAAAAAACTCAACTAAAGAATAAAAAAAATCACAATTACTTTGGTTTTATTTTTTAATCCCGTGGCAGAAACAAGCTTCCATATAATTCTAACCTTAAAATGTAAGATTAGGCATAAAATAATGTCTTCAGAATCATTAATTCATACGAAAAAAAAAAAATCACCTGAGAAATTGAACAAATAGTTGTAATGGCTGCAGTTTTTCTGGAAAAAAAATAATATTTTGTGAGAAAATATGATGGGACAGAGCAAAACAGCCACTGTTTTTGGAATCAACACCCCAAAAGTATTGGATTCCATTCAACAAATATTATTCAGGGCAGCATAATGAGTAAATTGTGGAAGCTGGGAATAGGCCTACTATATTTGAAGTATATCCCACTGGGCTAGTAATACAAAATAACAACACTTCTATACTCATATCCCAGAATCCAGTAGTCTTCCTGAGTATAATGATTAAAGCTTGTCTTTGCGTTAGACGATGGGAGCGGGATTATATTAGACCTGTTGTATGGATAAAAAGCTTGTTATAGTAGAATTAAAATAATCAGGATAGCATGACTGACGGAAATAAGATGGAATGCAAGCTTTGATTTGCTACGGCTCAGGAGAGATGATGCTATTTTGGTGATCTCAGAGGAGGATCTGAAGGGTGCTGAGGCTTTTTGATGTCATATTGTGGCAAAAAAGGCAAATTAAAATATACACAACATTTGGCTAAAAATAGAACTGTCAGAGTTACTGAAGTAATAGTTTGTTTACGAATGGCTTGTTAGGATAGAATAGGTTTGAGTGCAAAGAATAATTACTAATTACCTGAGATGAAGAGAACGAACAACAAAACAGGTTTTATTTCTTGCAGATTAGGTTATTGGGTCAAATGCTATTTTTAAACAGCACTTTCAGCGTCAATACATTGCCTCAAGCAGACTGACTCTAAATTTATTACACCTTTGTACTACACCAGTGGCTCACTATAGGGGGCCTCAGTAAACGAAAGATGTTTTAAAAGATTAAAAAGAAAATCATTGCTACAAACAAACCAAATGCATTTATTCCACTATTCAGAGATACCTACTCATTTCTACATCTGTATATAATTTCCATTTCATTATTGTTAATAATAATAATAGTAAGAATTGTTTATGTATATGTATATGTATATGTATATGTATATGTATATGTATGTGTGTGTGTGTGTGTGTGTGTGTGTGTGTGTGTATATACACATACACAAAATATTGTTTTGGTCAGTAAGTTTTTTTATTTAAAATTGTTTTTTTTTTTCAGCAAGGATGTATCTATTAAATTGATTACAAGTGGCTGTAAAGACATTTGTAATAATAATAATAAATCTTTTTCAAATAAATACTGTAATTTCTATTCATCAAAGAGTCCCGAAAAAAATGTATAACGGTTTTCACAAAATTATTACAGTTTCAAAAACTCTTTTCAACATTTATAATAAAAAATATTTCCACCAAATCAGCATATTTGAATGATTTCTGAAGGATCTTGTGACACTGAAGACTAGTAATGAAGTAATGGCTGCTGAAAATTCAGCTTTACCATCACAGGAATAAATTACATTTTTTAAATATATTAAAATAGAAAACAGTATTTGAAATTATAATAATATTTCACAATGTTTTTTACTGCATTTTTGATTAAATAAATGCAGCCTTACTGATACTTTTTTCAAAAACATTAATAATTCTATATATAATATTATATTAAATTATACTGTATTAGCTTGACAGACAGTCTGAAAGAAAACAGCAACCTTCAGCTTAAATAATGCACAAATAAAGAGTCTAAACAATGTTTATTTGTTTATATCATGCAATAAATGCTATTACCACCTTTTATTAGAGGATCAGTGCCTTGAAAGCACATAATATAGAGGTACTAGTTGCGCATCATGCAGTGGTGTCAGCATGCAACATGTCTAATTATAAGTGCTTGTGAAATCAAAGCATAAATATTGTTATCTCACCCCCGAGGGCCTCTGGGTGCCCCCAGGGGCTCCTGCCACATCTCAGCTCTGGCATGGCGGTGGGCTCTTTTGACTTTGGCTAGGGTACCGAAGGAGGCTCCCAGGGGCCCAAAGCTGATGTGTTTTGCATCAGCGAGCACCATATTCTTGAGAAAACCTGTCTGTGTAGTTGGTTTTGCTGTTGATTGAGCCTGCAGTGAGACTGCATTTTTATTTGTTGGGAATGACAGTCAAAGACTCTCTCGAATCACGTATTAATGACTGAAAGTGCCATTGGTTTGAACAGACAAGACAGCAGAGGCACAGCACTAACACGACCAGCCTGTGTGCGCAGCCGTGTGTGCGGTGTGGACAGCAAGTGTCCACGTCCCTCCGATCGTTTGCTGAGTCAGGAGGCAAACCCACTCGCGGTGCTCTTTTTTTGTTTTCCTCTATATTCTTATCTCATTGACCCATGAGCTTTGACGTTATGCTCAAGTGACGTCTGGTTTCAGGGCTCAGATCATGCGTCCCGGGAAGCGCCGGATCCCTGTTTTCGGTGGAGTATGAACTTGTTTCCTTTAGCGCAGGAGCCACTGGATCGTTTCTGTCTGGATGTGTGTGTTTACAGTCGGATCATTGCGCACCTGACACTCTTTCACTTCGCCAGCGCGTGTTTAATAAATGAACCGTTCGCTTTTTCATTCTGCTGAGGGATTGTACCGTGTTCGACCTTCATTGCGGAAAACAGCCGGAGACTGATGTGAAAGCCCCCAGCTGAAGTACGTGCTCCCCGAGCCTTGATCCAGCGGACGGTTGTTGTGATCATGTAAGTATGCATATGATTCTTCCTTTGCCATGACCGAAGCCCCTATAGCGCAAAATTGACAGTTATGCTACAGTAGCATGACATAAATATCAGTGCACTAACTGTTACTGGGCATTGACACATTGACATTTGCACGCATGCAATAATTATATATATATATATATATGTATCTATGTATGTATGTATATTATAGACCAATACTATGATAACATGTATACACACAAATATTGCATTATAACATGCATTGGCATACAAAATGTGCAATAGTAGCCTAATAATTACCATATAACTACAACAATTACAGGCTAACAAAATATATACAGAGTTAACAGTCCAAAAGGGGGTAGATAGCATAATACATTTAGGGCTCTTAACTGCAAATGTCTTTGTATTTTGTCCTGGACACTGAATATGAAAACTGGCTTAAAAAATAGAATATTTTACCATAAAAAACGTATTGTCTTACTATAGCCTACATTTTAAAATTAAATTAGAATTTTTTTCATTTGCTTATTTAAATAATTATTTAACAGCATATATATATATATATATATATATATATATATATATATATAATTCATATACAGGGTGTGGTATATAATCAGTGAGGTAACTTACAGTTAACAGGTTTTTACTGTTATATATAGATTTGTCATCGGTGGTTGCTAGAAAATCATAGTAAAATACGGCCTGTATATTTTTCACTGATAATCATTTAGTGATATTATGTTAATATACAAATCTACTTGAAGGTAATTCATTGTTTTAACTTGCAAAAAAAAAAAAAAAGCAACAACAAAAAAACTAATTTGACAGTATTTTATTGTAAAATTACAAATTATACAGTGTTGAACCAGTTACAGTACTTCACTGTATATGGAAGAGTAACTTACAGTTAAGCAATCAACAGGCTTTTAACTGTTGCATTTTTTAAATTTTCTTCCATAAAAATTACAAACATTTTTCAGTGCAGAGAGAGTTGAGGACTGTGTGTAAATGCTGTTAGCTGTGATTGCTTATATAAAGACAACCGTTTGGATTGTAATTGTAAACTGCTAAAGGCTTTTCTATGTCCCACAGGTCTGTCCACATAGTGGCCCTGGGTAGCGAGTGTCCTGGGGGCGTCGGGCCTGGGGACGAGACGACTGGCCCAGGACAGATCCAAGGTGGCTTGTTGTGGAGTTACCTAGGCCATGGAGCTCGGGAATTGGATCCAAACTCGGTCACACCTTCAAGGCATCCCTTGAACCCTGCGTTTATGGAGTACCAGTCTAGAGTGTTCGGGGATGTCAGAGTGATGGTGCGGGATTGTCCCAGTTGGGTGAGTAACAGCGTGAATGAGAGAGGGATGATGGGATTCTAAAGCAGGATTAGGGTTTCTGCAGACTCTGGGAAGGGAGTTGTTTCCACCTGATTGGAGGACTAAGAGGAATTTAGCTATGGCAGTGATATCCATAAGCTGATTGGTGGAACAGATTCTGAGCTACTGAGATATGCCCTTATAAACATCACAGGTTAAAACCTTTATTTTAATGGCAGGACCTTTTGGACAGCGACTGGGCGAGCGTCCGGAGCATTTTGGAGCAGGCCGACATTGTGGTCATTAAGTACTCGGTCAATGACAAACTGGCCTTTCAGCAGGTCCGAAACGTCTACGCCCCAAGACTTCGCCCTCTTCTTCGACACTGGGGTGTTCCTGTGATTCTGGTAGCCGTGGGGGCGAGGCTAAATGGTGAGATGCGATTGGCTGTTTCTGTTTTGCATTTGTTTAGAGTTCATTTGTAGTATTTTTCTCCATTATGAAGTTTTAAAGAAAAACAAATGACTGTCGGCCTTTTGTAATGCAGACTTGGGAGATAATGGACTTAATGGAAACAATTTAACTAAACTCTGGTTAAAAATTGCCTAATGGTTTTGCTTATGGAATGTGTGCTTAAGTACTGTAAGCAGAGGAAATAATGTCACGTACTAATGATAATTAGGATTATGCATAATTTAATCTTAAATACCTCATGTCAATCAAAGCATTAGACAGTAAAATTGACTTTTAAACTTTCCTGAAATGACAGAGCAGCATTCACGTAATTGAAATAAATGAATCATATGGAACTGTGGTGTTGAACTAGTTAACCATTAATGATCTTCAAAAGCAACACAGCATATGAGAAGCTTCTGACTTCAAGGAAAAAGAAGAAGTCTGATCGAGCCGAGATTTGGAGTTCTTTTGATGTGCTGAATGCGGTTGCGCCGTAAGCGTTTGTTGAATATGTTCATTTATAGACTCAAAGCACTTAGACCACAGATTTGGCTCCATTCGCTATAAAAGCGGCAGCTCTGTGCTCACAGTGTGACCTTTGAGATGTATAATTCATCAAGATGTGATTCCATCCAGCTACATCATTTATCCCTGAAGGATAATGGAGGAGAAACGAACACGATGGGTTTGTTTAAGACTTGCGGAAGATTCTTGAGCAGGTTTGAAGAAAAATGACTAATTAATTCAATCCTAAAAATGTAAAATTTAAATAAGTCATTTATATATATATATATATATATATATATATATATATATATATATATATATATATATATATATATAAATCCTACTAAAAGACATATATTTTACTTGTTTTTATTTGAAATATTTTGTTTATTTGCATGTGGTTATTAGAGAATGGCGAAAATGTGAACGTGCTGTTAAATTATTGAAAAATTTGGCTAAATTCTTAGGTGGTATCTCAAGTCAAAATGTTATCAGCTGACAAAAAACTGGGAATCCCTGCTGTAAACTGTAAATTCAGTCAATTGGAAATGTAATATGCCACAAACAATGTAGAATGTGTTATTCACACAGTTTATGGAATAGTCTACTCAAATTTAATATTCTGCCATCATTTACTCAACCTCATGTCATTCCAAACCTGCATGACTGTCTGCAGCTTCCTTTACAGTACATACATTCAAAAAAATTAGTTTATAAACAGACTGATGACAAGCCATTATATAAACACTGCATTCGATCTGACTGAGCTAGATCTGAATAAAATTTTGATTGAAAGAGGTCAAAATATCCTGTAATAATTCGACCAACATTATGCACGTAAACGTTTTAATCTTTTCTCAAATGCATTCAAAAGTACCTTGCACAGTGCTATATGCTGCTCGCATGTTACCATCTGGTTTAACATAATGTCCATGCTAATGAGTTTGTGTCATGAGAATTGTGCTGTATTTCATGTTGTTTTGCCTGGAGGGACACGAGGTGCATCTTTTTCCATTTTCTCCGGGCTTTTTCTTTTATTGGCTACAGTGATTCATTCCTCTTCCTGCCTGTGCCCTCTTCACGTCTCTTTCTTCCACTCTTCCATTCTCACTCCATCTCTCTCTCTCTCCATTTAGCTCTCTTTTCTTGCTATCTTTTTACGTGGTCTTCTGTTCCCTGAGGCATTCGCCCTACTGGCCGGGCCAGCTCCTCCTAACACACACACACATACACACATTGTTTTTATCCAGCTATCCCTGCTCTCTCATTCTGTCACTGCCACTCTCTCTCCACCCGTCTGCACACAAACGTACTGATGTTTAAATTTACACTGGTATAAACTTGAGCTGGCATGCACTGTTACATAATAAAGGCTCAGATTTTGTTGCTCCATATGTCTGCCTGTTGACATCTCTCTGAATGTTATGTACTCTCTGTCGGTATGAGTCATGTTTTATTTTGCCCCTTGCTCTACAAATGTCATTTGTATGTGCATCAGTAATACGTTTGCATATGCATATACACTTTAAAATTGGCATGTGTGGTTCCATAGGACCTTTCTATTGCATAAAAAAAAAAGTTCTTGAGATTACTAAAATGTTTTTTACTCTAAGAAAAATATGGTTCTTTTAAGAACTATTCAGTGGATGGATCAATGGATCTTCTATGGCATCACTGTGAAAAATGCCTTTTTAAGAGTGCATCACATTTTTATTGTTTCCCTCTGTCACCTTCCACAGATGATGGCCCACCGTGCACATGTCCCCTGTGTGCGTCCGACTGGAGCAGCTGTGTGCCCCACAGTGAGGGACTCCAGCTGTCCAGGGACCTGGGGGCCACTTACCTGGAGCTGCCCTCTCTAAACAACTTTTTTGTGGGTCGTTACTTTGGCAGTGTGGTAAGTGTCTCTTCGTCTCTTAATCATTGTTAAGAAGTCTCATTAGTATGCAGAAGAACTGTACTTGTGGTTTAGCGGTTCCGGGCTGGTGGCCATAGGGTTGGAGGTTCAAACCCGGTAAGGGGTCATTTATAAACTCCATGCCTCGGGTGAAATATAAAACCCATCCTTCACCACTGAGACCTTGAGCCCCGGTTGCTCCAGGGTGAGTGTAATAAGTGTACTGTAAGTTGTTTGGGATAAAATCGTCTGCTAAATGGCTAATTAGAATTTAAACTTTAAAGCGTTAAAGCTCTTTTGACAGTATCTATCACATGCAATATGGAGACAGTAATTCTCTCATTCTTAAGCTTAACCACAACCATAAAACATATTTACAGAAATGCTCTGACAGTGGAAGTCTATGGGGCAAGGAATTCTGGAAGGAACCTTTAAAGGGTTAAATTAGTGGTAGACGAATAAAATATGGGGAGAAAATATCCAATATTGGTCAATATATATCTGTAATTGGCCAATACTGATATATATCAGCTGATAACAAGTATGGTTTAAGTGTACTAATGATACTAATGCCACCAAGTAAGATGTGCACAAAATTGCTGAATTAAAATCAACACTTATTTTACACAATATTTTATTGAAGTCTTTTTTATAAAAGCTGTGCTTTAATATGATTTCCTTTTTGTTTTCTGGTGGTCTCAGCTTAATTTTCATAGTTATATGAAAACAGAAAATGTACACTATCCATTGACATGGCTGTTTGTGGTTTTGAAACTCACACTAGGCAAAATACTTTTATTAATCTGCCAATCTTGCTCCATAGATTTACTTTGCAAGTGTCAATAACTGTAACTGTGATTGTTATTATAAAAATATGATTAAATTTTGTTTAAAAAGTTGTCCTTTTAAGGGTATAGTGACAAGCTGTTGTAACCCTAAAGACACAATTTTGACACATTATTTCTAACTTGCTGCAAATATTCCACCATATTTGGTGTCGATGTGATTTGTGGTGTACTTGGATGTTATTTATACGCTTGCCTTTGAATCTTCACACAGCTGGAATACTTCATGATTCAGTGTCTGAAGCAGAAAGCCAAAGAACGGCCAGACAAACGGCGGGGTCACAGGATTAACGAGCCCCGTCCCCCTCATTTGGACCAGCCAGGTTAGTGGCTGATGAGATTTTCCCTCATTATTAAGTCAGTGATGTGTCGGGTGAAATAGACCTCCCAAAAAGATCGTTGTGCATCTTTTGACTTTTCCGCTTCCTTTCAAACCTGTCTAATTTAGGCTAATCTCACTAATAACTACTTGCAATTTGCCGGGCATCTTATCTTAATCTCTGCAAAGCGGTCGGGCTGCAAAATATGCACAAAATGGCAATATTCATCAGTAACTGAGTCAATGAACTCGTCTGCCATTTAGATAAAAGGATTGTCTGCTAAAGGCTAGAAGTATTCTGCACAAGATGAGCACTGCTATGAGCACTTACACTTAGAACGAGAAGCCAAAGCTTTCTGTAGTTTGTTGGTGTGGCTCCAGCACTACTTAGGCTCTTTTTATAGAGTACAGCCCGTAAAATATGTAGGGTATTGAATGCTGGGAAACCGTTGGTGTGGCCTCAAATGAATGGTTATAGAGTGCATAAAGAACAGCAGTAATGTATGAGAAATGTGCCTATAATACAGACATGATGAACAAACAAAATCTGTTTGTTGTGCTTGTTCTATTTCTTTTTAACGTCTGGCATTATTGTGGCCTTCCTATTCGCCTCCTTGTTTGGAATTTGCTTTAACGTCACTTTTGTTGTTGTTCCTGTCTTATTTCCGTATCCCTTACTCATCCCGTCTCATCTGCTTTGCTTGTCTCATCATTGTCTTTCTCCACCTTGCTCCCTTCACACTAAAAAATTCCTTACCCACCATCCTCCTCTGCTGAGCTCACTCTGTTTCTCCCTTTCTCTTACCCATTTCTTTTATCTTCCTCTCCCTCACATACTTTTGTTCTTCCAGAAGTTCTTTAACATTCCCTACAGGAAACAATAATCACAGATTAGATCTTTTTAATATCACAGTTGTTTCACCTAGACAGCATCGAAATTAAAAGTGAAAAAGTGATGTGACATACGGCCAAATATGGTGACCCATACTCAGAATTCATGCTCTGCATTTAACCCATCCAAAGTGCACACACACAGCAGTGAACACACACACTGTGAACACACACCCGGAGCAGTGGGCAGCCATTTATGCTGCGGCACTCGGGGAGCAGTTGGGGGTTGGGTGCCTTGCTCAAGGGCACCTCAGTCGTGGTATTGCCGGCCCGAGACTCGAACCCACAACCTTAGGGTTAGGAGTCAAACTCTCTAACCATTAGGCAATGACTTCCCCCTTAAATAGAGCAGCTGTCACAAATATTGAACACATGCAAGGACGCATACTTTGAAAATACACTGGAAATAGAGATTTCAATTTATTTACTTGTTTCAGCATACTATGATTTGGGATTTGAGAATATTTGAATTCTAACTTGAATGTAAGGAAGTATCACTTTAATTTTTTACTAGAAATACATAAATGTTTGAAAAAAAAAAGATGCACTGGAAATTATATGGCATCCAAGAAATTAGATATTAAAACAAGAAATTAATAATTGTATTCACTGAGGACGCATTAAGTTAATCAAAAGTGTCAATAAAAACATTAAACAAATAAATGTTATTTTTTAAAATGCTCTACTTTTGAACTTTCATTAATCAAAGAATCTTGAAAACAATGTATCACCATTTCCACAATAATGTATTAAGAAGCACAGCTGTTTTTAACATTGATAATAATAAGAAATGACCATATAAAGTTTCAAATCAGGATATTAGAATGATTTCTGAAGGATCATGTGACACCGAAGACTAGAGTAATGCTTCTAAAATTCAGTTTTGCCATCATAGGAATAAATTACATTTTAAAAAAGACTAAAATAGAAAAGTTATTTTAATTTGCAATAATATTTTACATTATAACAGGTTATCACAAAGTCAAATTTCAATTTTAACTCACTTTTCACTTTATTCATTTGATAGCTCTGTATTCTTACTCCATGTCAACAATTGTCAATTTTTTTGACTTTTGAATGGTATTACATCAGACATCAAATCTATGAATTTTATAAACATAACAAACACAAACAATAACCACACTTAGCCACAAAAACCAAAAACATAAATAAAAAAACCTACAAAACTGTCCTATAACATCCCATCCATGTCTTTCAGCACGTCTCCCCTCAGTGAGAGTGGAGGAATCTTCCTTCTCTCAGGACTTGCAGTGGCTCCTTGAACGCGGCGTTCAATTCGCAGACGTGGCGTTCTATGCCGGGGACTCTGGGAAGGAGCTGGGCTGGGCGCACGCGTCCATTCTGTGTGCCGTCAGCCCATACTTCAGACAGCTGCTGGTGGGACGGCAGGCCTGGGAAAGGCCCGTTTCACGCTGCACCTGCAGGGACAGAGACGGCCCCCACTCACTTTTGTCCACCTGGGACGGAGGCATAGATGATCTACCCAGAGCAGACGGACACCCTCCCGGACACCTTTCACGGCTGGTTGTGAAGGACCCGCTGCTCTGTTTATGCCTGTGGGAGACGTTAATGTTTCTTTACAGAGGTGAGAGAGAACGTGCTCTGCTTGCAATATTGCGGCTGATGTTGTTCAAGGCAACTGCTGTTGGATAAAGGGCACAATATATTGACGTTTATGGCTTTTTTTTTCTCCATAAGAAAGAAAAATCACAGATGACAACTTTAGCAAATCAGCCATTTCTTTAAGACAAAAATTTGATTAAACAGATAACAACTGGAGACCTTTACTTGTGCAGAGTAATCATATAAAACATTTGTAATATTTTTTTAAAAATAAATTTTACATTTTTATGTATTTTATTTTTTAAATATATTTAATTGCTGAGAACCTGATTCTCGAGCTGTGAATAATTATATAATAAATTTTTATATTTTAAATACATTTTAAGTATTTATTTTCTTTACTGATAACCTAATTCTCCTGAGCTATGAAAAAACGCTGCCAATCATATAAAACATTTATATTTTAAATAAATGTTAAATATTTATTTGTATTTTATTTTATTTACTGAGAACCTAATTCTCTTGAGCTATGAAAAAAGATGCTATTAGTCTTATAACAAGTTTTAATATTTTAAATAAATTTTAAATATTTATTTAATATAAAAATATTCTAAAATGCTCTTAATCATTTAAAAATATTCTAAATACATTTTATTTGTTTTGTGTTATTTTATCTTATTTATTTTACTGAAAATCCAAGTCTCCTTAACTATGAAAGAGCAAATTTCCTCTAGGTAGAGCTTCGTTTATTGCTGAAATGCCGGCAGCATTTCTTTTTCCATGAAGAATCCTGTCACAACCGTAAATATGAAGCGAGATTAGCATGACTGAAGGAAACTTTGAAAATGCTTTCTCAGTTCTGCTGGTTTAGGCGTCTCAACTGAGTTACGGTTGAAATGTTTCTCTCCCATTCACTGCCTTATACAATAAAGAATTATAAATGAAAGTATCATAATCAAAATTAAAATTGCTTGGAGGCTGTTTTTTTTTTTTTGTGTCTAAGGCCTGGTTGATTTATGGTTTTACATGTGCATGTATGATGGCTGTCCACTCTATGAGACCCTGGAGCTTTGGGGCTGATTACCATGCATGGGAGGTCAGAGAGATCTGTGTGTGTGTATGTGTGTGTGTGTGTGTGTGTGTGTATGCATATGAGGCAACATAAGAGAGAAAAACCAGAAGATATGATATACAATATTTGTGCATCTATAAAATTATGATTATGGTAAGTGCTGAATTTAAAAAAAAACTCTCAGTAACATGTCATGTTATACTTTACCACAAAATTTATCTTAATTTAAAAATCTATCTATTTGCTTTCTTGCTTCCATTGTGACATTATGGCAATTAAGGATTTATGGTATACCATAATGCAATAAATAAATAATTATCATTTAAACTGTAAAATATTTATATTATTTGTAACTGGCATTATTTTATGCTGATTTAAAATTAATTGTATTATAGTAATTTACAGTACTCAAAAAAAAAAAAATCTAAAAAACGAACAAAAAACCTACAGACGCCTTACAGTAATTATTGCGCTTAGTAATTAGTATGGCAAACATCTCTTCTATATATGTATATATATATATATATATATACTTACTATATATATATATATATATATCTATATATATATATATATATATATATATATATATATATTAATATATATATACTATATATATATTCGTACTATACACACACACACACAATACAATTATTGCATACAATAATACTGACACCTAGTGGTTTGAAAGCAGCATCATGCAAATTTTTCTGTTACTGATGCTGCTGTTGAAATGCACTATTCAAATCAGCCATGTTTAATATATTCTGAGCTGAAGTACCTTATTATAATGGGGTTACCAGATAAAGTAGTATTCAGCTGGTCACGTGATCTTAACATGATGGCCCAAGTAAAATACCTAAACGGGTACTTTTAATTGCAAGTTTAACTCTTTTTAATGAGGGAAAGTCACTTTGAAATGTCATGACAATAAAGTCAGAGCATTTCCTTTATGCAAACAATGCATTTATTTTGATTTTGGGGTGAAGTGTGTCCTGGACATGCTTTTCATGACATTCACCCAAGTACACAATTTTGATTCTATGCTTGTATTAGCCCGCCACAATATTCCTCATAAACTGGGAATATTACCTCCCGTTCCCTATTCTTTGGGAGCTCTGATGCAAAATGGAGGCTGGAAGGATGGACATGCATCTCAATCAGGTGTTCAGAAGAGGCTTTAACAGTCAAGGAAACAGGAATGGATATTATAGACTCATTTATCAGAGTGAGGCCATGCTCACAAGGTGAGAAGGTGAGCCCCATACTGATGAGATCATCACACCCTGCTGCTGATATATAGCGTGATTTTTCCAGAGGCCAATTTCCTCCCATGAACCAAGGACGGTCGTTACATTAACGGAAATGATGCGCGGAAACTCATTGTGCGTGGTTTCTTCGGATCAAATCCCGCTCGGGTAGTGTCTAGACAGATTTACGAATGAGGCTGAGTTAATATTAAATCAGCTCAACTGTGACGGATGAACATTTTTATGTGACAGAACAGTGGAAACTATGTCTTTACTATGAAATAACACCAGTTAAAAATTGGTTTTATTTTCTTAGCTGTCACCAAGAATACTTGATTCTTGTGGAAAACAGCTGTTCCACCACCTTATTTGTGGCTTCTGGTATCCTGGTATAGTTAATGGAGAAGAGAAAGCTGAGAAAAGGCTCACATAACCTTGTTTTTAAAGTTGTAACTGAATCCCCCAGCCCTGTACTCTGGGTTCTTTATTGGCTTTGATGGTTCCATGAAGAACTTTTAACATTCATGGAATCTTTTCCTTCCACAAAAGGTTCTTTAGATTTTTAAGATATTCTTCATGTGGTTCTTTTATAAGGAATAGTTCACTCAATTAATTACTTACCCTCATGTCGTTCATTTTCAGAACCCAAGTTAAGATATTTTTGATGAAATCTGGGAGCTTTCTGACCCTACGTAGACAGCAATGCAACTGACACGTTCAAGGCCCAGAAAGGTAGTAAGGACATCATTAAAATAGTTCATGTGACATCAGTGTCTCAACCTTAATTTTCTGAAGCTATGAGGATACTTTTTTGTGCACAATGAAAACAAAAATAATGACTTTATTAAACTATTTCTTCTCTTCAGTGTCCGTCTCAATGCGCATTGTGGATTCCTCTGCCTATAAACAAGGTGCAGCCTATCCAGGTTCTAAGTAAGAATGCCAGCTCCTTGTGTTATGGTACTCTCATGAACATGCAGCGAAGACTGACACAGAAGAGAAGAAATTGTTGAATAAATTTGTTATTTTACTTTTCTTTGTGCACAAAAAGTATTACTGTTGAATTACTGATGTCTCATGGACTATTTTACCAATTGCGTTGCTGTCCATGCAGGGTCAGAAAGCTCTCGGATTTCATCAAAAATATCTTAATTTATGTTCCGAATATGAACAAAGGTCTTATGGGTTTGGAAGGACATGAGGGTGAGTAATTAATGACACAATTTAAATTTTTGGGTGAACTATCCCTTTAAGAACAGTACACTGAAAGGTTAGGGAGCCCAGAATGGTTCTTCTATGGCATTGATTTGAAAACATTTGAAATCTTTATTTTTAAGAGTGTACCTCCACTGAGAGGTTGAACTGTTGGTTAAACTCCAGCAGATCTGAGCAGCCAGTGTAAAAGGTCGAGATTTACTCCGCGGTCAGCTGGACAGCCAGTTAATGCATGTGTGAGCAGGATGTTCATGGATCAGTGCGTGCTGGTAATGTGTATTTTTTCACAGGGGCCTGGGAATGGGAATACCTGGAGGAAGCTATTGCTGAAAAACTGAAGAACCCTTTGGCTGTAGCCCAGCTGATTGACAGGATACGCTCATTCGTTGGAAGAGAAAAGGTATCCGTCCGACAGACAGGAGGCGCTCTGATTATACAACAGAACTGGACTGTGCAAAGGTTTTTTCTAATGATTTGCATGGCTGACCTGATTTCTCAATTCTTAATGCTCACAGTACTAACAGTATTCAACGCCTCAGATTGTGTACTGCAGTGTCGATTCGTTCTGGTTGCAGGCCCCCAGGGAAACACCCACACCCCGCTCTCAACAAGGCCCTTTGACATTGGGAAGCCTCTTCAATTCCCCTCTATACTCTGATGTCATCTTCATGGTGCAAGGCAAGAGTCAATGCTAACCCTGCATGTGCATGTACACACACAGGCGCACACAATGGTGCATTGATTTAGAGAGCTCAAAGGTGGAAAGTACAAGGGAGGGGCTTGTGTTTGAGTCAGAGCTCCTCTGTAATGCTTGACTCCATGGGTTTAAGTGTGCTTTAAGAGGTCAGCTGTGCGTCTGCTTGCAGGAAGCGTGCTGCCAGCGCACAGAGCCGTGCTTGTGGCCCGCTGTGATGTTATGGCTGCCATGTTCAGTGGGAAATATGCAGAAGCACGAAGTCGTGTGGTGCCAATTCATGGAGTCTCGTCTGATACCTTTCTAGCTTTTCTGGAGTACCTCTACACTGACACCTGCTGTCCAGGTGAGAGTGTGGTTTTCAAGGATTTTAAAGCAGTAGTGTCCAAACCTGTTCCAGCTTACTAGAAACAAGTGTGTTGGAGCTGGTTGGCAGTATTGCCAAGTCTTAAGTTTTCCTGCGGAATTGGGCTACTTTAACACTGTTGCTGTGGGTTGTTTTCATGTCTGCCAGTTTATGCGACCCCAATAACATGGTATTTAGCCCCTAAAATGCGCATTTTACCAGGGGAATCCCACCACCAAAAAAATAAAAAATAAAATTGTATTTTACCCCCTCGAAACACAATTGGGTCAGTTTTGTTGTGAAAACCTGGCAACCCAGCTGGTTGGAGAAAAATCAGATGCAGGACTAGACAACCCTGCCTTAACCCTTATGCGGTCTTCGGGGTCTTTTTGACCCGCAAATGATGTTTGCTAAAAATAAGATTTTTTTTTTATCTTTGTCCAAATTCCATGATACTTTGTACAGTGGTCAACACTTTTTAAATCTACAAATAAAATAAAAAAATTGGAATGATGTCTTGTTTTTATGTTAGTGTGAAAAAAAAATCACACTTATGGTCTTTGGCAACAAAATGTAATTTTGTAACAATTTTTTTTTACTTTTACTCTGTTTATTAATGTTTTTACTCCACATTTATGCAGTTTTTTGAGGATTTATGATTTTAAATTTATATAAATGAAGAAATATTTTTTCAAATAGGTTTTTATACAAAAACAGGTTTTTATGTAAAATTCACTTTATAAAAGACCCACATTTCTAACTTTCATTCATGGGGGCAACATGGATAATTTGACATGGTTTAGTGTAAGATTTTTGACCGTCTTTTGGAAAATGTAGTTTTAAAAATACCATAACCATGTCAAATTATCCATGTTACCCCCATGAATGAAAGTTAGAAATGAGGGTCTTTTATAAATTGAATTTTACATAAAAACCTGTTTTTGTATAAAAACCTATTTGAACAAATATTCCAAAAACTGCACACATGTGGAGTAAAAACATCAATAAACAGAGTAAAAATATTATTATTTTTAATAATTATTTTGTTACAAAATTACATTTTATTGCCTGGGGTCTCTAGAGACCCCAAAGACCAGAAGTGTACACCCCCTCACCCTCATGTCATTCCACAGCTTCTGTTGAATAAAATAAGAACTGTCCAAAACAACATCAGACCCCATTGCCTTTCACTGTATGGACAAAAACAAACATTTTTCTATTTTTTTTTTCTTTAGAACAAAATTAGGCTAACTATTCCTTTAAATGATTTTATAAAATAGATAGTTCTGGTCCTGGATGCTGATTGGTCAATAAAGTGTTTCAGGTGTGCTAAAATACACTATATGATTCAGAGGACTTAATTACAAAACTAATGTCATTTCCCAATGACAAATGTTCACGGTAATAACATTCAAGGATGAATTATCCCTTTAATTATTTTGTTACATAAAACATTTTTTTTATTGTTGCTTGGTTAGTTAATCAACCTACTTAAACGTTTGTGGCACAATGTGTGAAAATTTTTTTTTCAGGATGAATTATCCCTTTAATTATTTTGTTACATAAAACATTTTTTTTATTGAAAACATACACAACTGTTCAAACGCTTGAGGTCGATAAGATTTTTTAATGCTCACCAAAGCTGCAATTATTTGATTAAAAATACAGTAAAAACAGTAGTAGTAAATTTCAATATATTTTAATTATCATAATTTATTCCTGTGATGGCAAAGCAGCCATCACTTCTGTCATCAGTCTCACATGATCCTTCAAAAATCATTTTAATATTCTGATTTGCTGCTCAAGACACATTTCTTGTTAGTATCAACTACTTAAACGTTTTGTGGAAACTGTGAAACTTTTTTTTTCAGGATTACAATATAAAGTTTTTTAAAAGAACAGCATTTATTTGAAATAGAAATATTTTGTAACATTGTAAAGTTCTTATTTACTTTCAGTATCAGTATAATTTTTTCCAATAAATAAATAAAATAAAATAAAATAAAATAAAATAAAATAAAAGAGATCTTATTGACTACAAACTTTTAAACGGTATTGTAAGTTATTTATTTTTTAAAAAAAATTTATCTGATTAGGTAATAATATTAACATTTACAATATGAAGTGAGAATAAAGGGGTTCTTCTGTATGTTGTGCCTAACAGTGGCTTTTTACATTGACTGTATTGTGCATCATAATCCATATGTTTCAAATTAATGACATGTAATGATTCAGGTTGTATTTATCATTAAACAATGAAGGAAGGTTTAGCATGTCAGATTGTTTGACTCGTTCTGTCAATCAATGTGATGGATGCTTCCCCGTTCATATCAAGGACATTACACAACACTGTTGAGAGAATAGATGCAAATAGAGACTGAGCTTGATTGACAGAGAGTGAATATGAACTGAGGCTGATGGAGGTGACTGACAGTGCTGTGTGTCTGTGTGTTCAGCCAGTGTGCTGCAGGCCATGGCTGTGCTCGTCTGCGCAGAGATGTACCAGGTGAAACGGCTGCAGCACCTGTGTGAAGTGTGTGTCTGCGCGTATCTTCAGAGTATGCCCAGTCGAGAGCTAGCATCTACGGGCATCAGTGTGATTCGCTTACTGAAGAAAGCAAAGGTGAGTCTTTACATCTCTATATCAACAGGAGAGTGTTTGATGACCTTTTGTTTGATAAAGGTGTCACTTCATTGCTTTGAGTGCTTTGAACCCATAATATCACTATATTTTCACTATATACTAACGTAGTTAACATATTTATACCGCATATTGCCTATTTTTAATAATAGCATGTGAACCAGTAAGCAAAGATATGTTTCAAACTGTAAAATACACTACCGTTTAAATATTTGAGGTTATATGATCATATGCTCATCAATGCTGAATTAATTGGATCAAGTATACTGTAAAAACAGTAATATTGTAAAATATTATTCAAATTTAAAATACCCGTTTTCTATTTTAATACATTTAAAAAAAAAAAAAAAAATCCTTTAGATGGCAAAGCTGAATTTTCAGCATCATTACTTCAGTCCTCACTGTCACATGATCCTTCAGAAATCATAATATGCAGATTTGCTGCTTAAGAAACATTTTTTTATTATTATCAATGTTAAAAACAGTTGTGCTGCTTCATATTTTTGTGGAAATCATGTTTTTTTCAGTAATCTTTCATAAATAGAACGTTCAAAAGATTATTGTTAATCATTTTAATAATAAGTTTTGTCTTAAGATTGTCTAAGATTATTGTTATTTTAGCATTATTTATACAATATTGCTGTATTCATTAATATTTTTATATTTTCTTTTTTGTTTCAATTTTAGTTTTATTAATTTTGTAATGTAGTTTTGTCATTTTTGTCATTTATTTTTATTTAAGTTTTAGTTATACCTCAGCGGAAACTTATTTCAGGTAGTTGCCAAATAATTTCTAATTTTCATTCAAATTTCTCATCTATTATATATATTTTTTTCAATTATTGAAAATAATTTTTGATAGTTTTAGTTAACAGTAACAACATTGTATACTACACGTTTGATCAACTGTATTACGTCATAGGGTTTTTCCATGCCTATCAAAAATTTGCTTACAAATTTCTAAAAAAAACACCATCTGTGATACATCCAACATGTTTATTAGTCTCTAACGTTCTATCTGATCTCATGCTCACTCTCTATCTCTCTCATTAGTGTCACAACGCTGACCAGCTCTATGTCTGGCTCCTCCATTTCATTGCCAATAACTACCTGATCTTCAGTCATAAGCCTGACTTCCTGGAGCTATCAGGTGAGCCGTCCGCTTGACCACCTGGAAGGGATGTTCAAGCGCATTAGTACACATACACACACAATCATCTCTAAAGCCAGATCCCAACACCCTGAGGGCACTTCTAACAGCTGCTGCTGCACACAAGCTCATGCAAATCACTACCCGCTTCTGTCAAAGCTTCATTATGAAACACTGAGAGCAACTGTAAGGTCACTTTTGAAACAAATTAAATCGTCAGACCTAATTAGTATGTCCTGCATTTCCACACACACTTGGTGAATAAATAAAAGTGTCGCTTCATGAATGGTGTATCTGTGAGTCAATGAATAGAACGAGTAAACTTTGACAGGAAAATATTTTATTTTCAGGTTTTTTTAAGACTTCACATTTTTTTTATACACTCAGTGGGAGACAATTACATAATTTTAATTGAAGAACAAGGTAAAAAGAATCTGGTGGACGGATATTATGCTTTGTTTAAATGCACTGGCATTCAGCAGGAGGGAATGTTGAAGCAATATTTTCCTGTGCTGCTTTTTTTGACAGATGAGGAGCGTGAGCAGGTGGAGCGACTGCGCTGGCCCTCCAGAGGTTACCTACAGGAGCTCAGCGAGTACCAGCAACGCAGACGGCAGATCCGCAAGTCTCGCTGCAGCATCATGTGACCCCTTCTTGACGCCCTGCGGACCGAAAGGGAGGGCGAAAAACAGAGGATGCAAATTGGAGATTCATTTAAATACAGGATGAAAGAGACCTTAGTTTGACTCCTGGGTTAACGGTGGATTCTGATGTACTGTATTCACACAAACTTTGACCTCTGACCCTGTGATAGAAAGCAGACAGCTGTGAATTCTCACTATGCGCCGATGCTGTTCAATGTGGATAATTCTATACGAACAATTATGCCTGATTGGTGCAATAAACTTCCTCTGCGATGGATTAATCCCAAAGTGTTAAACAGGGTAGGGTCGATCTTATACTCTCTCCAGAGATTGATATGTTACTCTCATGGTCAGCCATGTTATTTCATGGTGAGATTTCTTTGTTTCTGAATTCAGTGGTTACTCCAGCAATATGACTTGAATAAATTTCAAATATTTATTTTTTTTTCCCCATGAGATTAATTTGAATTTGATGCAACTATTTTTGTAACATGTACATCTGAGATTTTTATTTCAACTAATAACATACAAAGTACGCATCTAGCATGTGGATCGCCTTTTAGTGCAGTCGGTTTGGTCGACGTAGAGCCGATTCTGGCTTTCTTTAGTCTAGTCCAGTTATGTTGACCCTCATCTCATGCTGAATAAAGACTTTTAGAAGGATGCATGTTCGTTTTGAGAGTCTGTGGCTTTAATCTAAATCTGTGATTCACAAGGGATGAGTTGTGACCTAAAAATGAATCACAGATCTGTTCCAACTAAGTCACTGATGTTGAGAAAAGCAATGATACTGAAGATGAAAACTATGTAGGATAACAGACAACATGAGCCAGACAGGGTTATTATTATAGTTAACTAAAATATAATACAATAAAAAAAAAACATATTTAAAAAAAAAACCCAATTTTTTATTTTAATGTAGTTCACCTTGATGAACTAAAATAACTAAAACACTGAAAAAAAAAGTCTACATAGACATAAAAATGTAATAAAATTTAAATAAAAACATATAGATATATACACACCACACAATTTCAGTCATACTAAAATAATATTGCATTTAAATTGTCGGTCAAATATGGTTTGTGCTGACCAAAATGTGTTTAGTGGCATGAATTACTGGCTGCTGAGAGAAAAAGCAGTTTCTTAATTACACTTCATCAACATTTCTTTGTACAATTTTGGGATGGTGGCCACTTGATGTCTAATGGAAAATCTATGCCCTGAGGCTAAACCAGTTTTGAACCTCTGATGTAATTGTTGTTTATATTGTTTTTAATATTTTATAAAGAAGGACTGTGAAGTATACCTTCACTGCAGAGATCCAATTGCCTGCAACATGCCCTCCAGTTTTCCAGAACGGTCCAGACCTTCGACATCACTTCCTCCTCCAATGCACTGTTCCCCTATGAAGACCCGAGGAACCTGCAAAGAATACATGGATGTAAATAAATGTAATAAATTACACTGCAAACGAATAAAGCATATGACTAACACGCAATGGGCAGGGCCAAAGTTGCTAGTCAAGCTATTGGTGACTCAGCATTTGTGTGAATAAGCGAGTAAAAAAAATCTGGCCATATTTACCAACATAATAATATATAATAATACTGAGGATGAACTTTAAGATTTTAAAAAAAAAAGTTTTGTTTGAAGTTAATACATTTAATTTATGTAACTGTGGTAGTGTGACGTAATGACTGACGGTCCGGTCTAAAAATAACAAAAATGTTATCACATATATGTTATATAAAACACCATTCAACAAGTAGCCTACTCACGGTGCGCGCGCCTGTGATCTGTTGCAGATACTCTTGTATGCTGCCCATGTCACTGCGTCCGCTGATGTCAATCAACTCTAAGTGTCCACTTTTGAATTTATACTTTGACAAAACATCCTTAGCGAGTACGCAGTAAGGACAGCTCGGCTTCAGAAACACAACTACTTTGTCACCCTTAATCTGCGCCTTAACAAATTCTGCCATTGCTCTTAACGTAGTTTAATAAGATGTTCACGACCCCAGGGAAGTAAAAACGAAACAGTTGTTTTTCCGGGCTTTGTGAGTCATGTAGTTCCCGTCGGTTCACACCCTTCAAAGGAGGGATTTAAACTAACCACACCTCGGAAAATGTTAAAATGGGTTGGAGGCACGACTGGTGTTTATGAACGAATCTTTTAAGAGAAACAAATCGTTCTCTTTCACCTTTGTTTAAGGTCTCTTGTGTGACAGCTTCCCTTCAAAAACTGACGATAGTACAAACCAATACGATTGGAGTGTGGTCCGTGAAAACGTATTTTCTTAGACGTGGTTCAGTAAACCGATACGCCTCCTTCATTCACTGTGAACAGGTGTTTGGAGCTGGAGCAGCACTACATATCATACAAACTGATTTTTAACATTATAGATTTAAATTAAGAGTGATGCATGTTCTAATGAAGCAGTAAAAATGCACTCGTAGGGGAAATAAAAAGCAAGGCAGATAAATGTCAAGTTCACATTTTATTGAACTGATTCAATACATTTTTAGGTGGACAGATCAGGAATTCTCTTACAGTCTGAAACAACCCCCATCCCACCTTTAAAACAAGAGATGACAGTGTTATGAGATTCTTGGCATATTATCCAACATTAACATCTCTCTTTAGTGGTGTCAGAGGCACAGTCTCTTCTTCAAAAAGAAAAGAAAACAGGTGTTGGTCACACATCACCAAATACTTCCCGTGCACCCAACCCAAATCACAACGATACTGAGTTCGATGTGTAGATGCACATTCTCCTTTCCAAGCAACACTTCTTAGTGTCATCCCAAATCTTAAGGGCTCAGTGTGAAAGCCATTTGAATGCTGAGGAAATGAGCGTCTGCGAAGTAAAGTGCTGCTATAGTTCTCTGTTAAGTAACCATGACTTGTATTTGGTTGTCATCAGACAAAGCGTCCAGTAAATAAACGGTGACTAAAATGAACAGAAGCTCACACAACAGAACATCTTAGGGAGTCTGATAACATTTAAGCCCCTAAAAAATAAGCAAGTAAGATGCCATCTGTCGCCCCAAATACTGAAAACGAACATTCGTCGATGGTTATTTTGAGAATGGCACACTCAGGTTTTTCAATTTACAACACTGGAAAACAAAGGAAACACCTCCCAGTCTTTAACAATGGAATAATCGTGATCATAAGAGAGAGATGATTTGTTTTCAGATCTCAAAAAGACATCTTAAAATGTGCAAATACAATGCAGCAAGCCTCAAGAATCAACTAGCCAATCAGAATCCACCATGGAGCTATTTGATCCAGTGAGAATTTGCATAATTGCAAGCAATGTTTTTTTTTCTTTTTTCAAAGCTGCTTCACAAAGCTGCATTCTGGATCTTTTCCCTAAACAAGCAAAGAAAATAAATATATCAAGACACTGTAAGTGTTCGAACACCATCTCCTTTTAGATAACAAAGTGTCATGTCACTCAGAGAAACGCGTTTTATTCCAGACTATATACATAGGATTGAAAGCTTTTTTGTTTAATTTTTATCACTTTTTTTTTGTTTTTTGGCAAAACTTCCCATCACACAGGTTTTGTAAACATAACGTTTCCCTTAATCTTTAAGAAGTTGAATCACTAATGATACCGTGAAATAAAGACTTTTATGCATATTTGATGAGTTTCTTTTTTCAATACTCAAAATTCCAGCAATTCCTTTTAATTCAAAATGAAAACAAAATATATAATTCTATTCATATTTCATAAATAACTCTGTTCTGAGACTTGTAATAATTAATGAATACATTTGAAATGGATATACAGGTCTGCCTCTGCTCGACGCATTTTCTCATAAATCAGTAGCACCTTTGCCTTCAAGATGGTACAATTATTTTCTTAAACAGAGCAGGCCCAAATTAAGAACATGTAACACGAGCCAGATTGATCCCGGAGGCTCTGGCTGTTCAAAGAAAAAGAAAAAATATAGCAGCTTTTTTTTGGGATTTTTGTTTTCTGTTTTTTTTTTTTCCCACTTTTATATAATTTATATCCAAACCTCCTCCCAGTTCCTATCTCTACCTGTAGTTTCTGACCCACAATCCTTCCCAAAAATGAACAAAACACTGACAATCTTCACTCGCCACTTTCTCACTCACACACACACACACAAGCAAACATCGATCACACCTTCCATGAATGTGCGCTGTACCTGTGATCAGGTCATAATAATTTCTCCCCACTGCCCCGGGTGCTTGTAAGTCTTACTGATGCCACATCGATATATGTCTGTATTAATACCTTAAGGCATCATTTGCACTGTGGGTGTGAATACTGATGCTGTTCAAAGAAAAGAAGAAAAAAAAAAAAAACAAGGCCATCATGAGAAAGGAAGTTTCAATGCTCTTGGAAACCCCCTCTTTTATGGCCACTTTTTCACATGTACTGGCTCGATCACCCCTGTGCAAAAGGCTTGAAGAAATACGAGCTGTAAGGCCCCCGGTTTGCATTGCGAACTTTCTTTTTGCATTCAAAAAAGTTTAATTTTTCTTTGTTGTCCTTTTTTCTTTTATAAAATCCTTCAAAAAGAAAGAAAAGGAAAGAATGAAAAGGTATGGGAAAGGATGAAAAGGAAGAAAACATGATATAGAGTGATGAAGAAGGCCAGGTGTGGAAAAACAGGCGAGTGGGGAATCAGTAAATAGAATAAATAAGAAGCTGTTTGATTCCCACACTCTCTAAAGACGGTCCTTCGGCTGAAGAGTGCTCTGATTGGCTGAGGGGGCTGCTTGGTCCCGTGCCCTACAGCCAGGACTGCGCCCTCCGCTGGTCGAAGTCAGCGATGAGCCTTTTAATGTGGGCCAGTTTGTTGTGCAGATACTCACAGCGCAGTTTTTCTTCATAATATTTTGGGCTGTGCTGTAAAGCAAACTTAATGTGTCAATTAACTTACTATTTTTATTGTTTACTTGTGATCTAAAGGACCCAGATGGGTAAGACATGCACAGTTACACTTACTTGTTTAATTCTTTTATATTCTTGCAGCACCTGTTCATGTACGTCCTGTTAGGAAAGACAAGAAAAACACTTACTACTTGGGATAGAAAAATATACACAAATATACACAGTTCTGTGTATATTTCCAGTATAAAAAGAAAAAAAATCTTGTTCTCCTACCTGGTACTCCTTAGTTCCTGGTGCCAGTCGTCTACACTGGGCGTCCAGTTTTGTAAAACGACGAGTAACACTCTCTACGCGGGCATGAAGGATGCGATACTCGTCATATTCTGCATTGAAGTCATCCTTATAGTGCTGCCTCTGATCCAATGATATCACTGCTGTGTACTTACTGCAATAAAACAATACAAGGACAATAAGACTACAATACACACACAAACAGTATAAATAATAAATTATTATATTATATGAAATAAATTATAATAAATAAAAATAGAAAATGTTTATAAAAAATAAATATAATTACAAATTAGATATGAAATTCTATAATAGAATATAAAATATATATTAAAATATAGAACACAAATGTATTTATAAATATATCATGATTTAAATGCATAATTTTATTTTATTATATTATTACTGTATGTGATGCAGAGGGTTTATGCAGAATGACACACTATAAACGAGTCAAAGTTCACTCACACTATGTAATCGGGCTTTGTTGGGACTGGAAGTTCAGTGCTTTTGACAGGCTTGTCTTTGCCAGCTGTAAAGAGACACACCAGTCATGTAGAAACATGGAAATCTGCCCTCTCACAAGCACACGTTACACATGATCTTTGTGTCTTAGGAACGGACTAACCTAAATGTGTTGTTGTAAACTAAAGTTCAAGGGCCAAAGGCAAATGGAACATAAATCAAGCCTTTCATCAGGCCTGGCAACAAGCTTAACAAATCTTTCATTCAAAATTGATTGCATGCATTCCTTTTTATTGTCTTCTACTTCGTGTGTAATTACAAGTGACTATCTGCTAACATTTCTAATAATAAAAAATATTTAAACCAAAATTGATTGCATGCATCTCATAATTTATTATTATTATTTTTATAATAATCCATTACTCAATGTTAACACCACAAAATGCATAGGACAAGGAAAAACAAACCTTCTTTGTCCGATTCGTGACTGATGTTGGCAGGAATGTGTCTTTGTTCTGCCTCATTCCGATGTTTCTTCCTGGGCTTTGCTTCCTTATCGCAGTGATGCTCTCTATCCCTCTTTCGGTCCTTATCCTTATCCCTCTCTTGCTCTCCTTCTCGCTTCCTCTCTTTATCTTTGTGCTTCTTGGACTTCTTGGGCTTTTTGCTGCCATTGCCATCACGGCTGGCTGTAGGAGACGTGGCAGAAGAAACGCGGTGGCCGCTGCTGGTGGTAGTAGTGGAGGTAATGGTGGTTGTGGAGACGGTACAGGTGGAGAAGGACAAGGGGGATGTGGTGGAAACCGGCTGGCTGGGCGTGTGGCTGTGGGGGGCGTAGCTCTCTGAGGAGTTCCCACATATAGAGCTCTGGTCCAGGGGCAGGTCCTGAGACCCCCGGCCCTCCGGCGTACTGGGGGAGTTTGAACTGGAGCCTGTGACAGGGGGAGGGTGAAAATAGGGTCCTGGGCAAGCGGCCGTGGGTGCGGGTTTTTTGTCCTCAGTCTCTGAAGAATGACGACCTGAAGAGGAGGGGGGTCCTCGGTTACTGAGATGGGAGATTCGGGGCTTCTTAGACATCAGAGGGTCAATGAAGTCAGTCTCAGGTTGGCGTTTCTGAAGAGCAAGAAACAAATCATAATTCTTGGTTGTGCAAATTAACTGATGTGCAAAGAGTGGCAATTTCTGTATGTGGTTCATAATATATATTATAGACAATTATTTTATATCAATATACTTTTTAATATAACATTTTATCAATCAGGGTTCCCACTCTTTCATGAACACCAGATTCAAGGACTTTCAAGGACTTTTTAAAGTACCATTTTATTAAATCAAGCACCTTTGAAATTCACACCCCCAGCACATAACATCATGAAAGTCCTTACTATTTCACTTACACTTAATATTTTACATAAAGAAATGTCAGAGTAATAATGATGTTTTGAATGTGTAGGTTTTATAAATTTAAACCGTTTTAGACAGTCTTGTTTAAAGGACTTGAAATCCATTAAATTCAATACTGCTAATATTCAAATGCAGTTTCTGAAATATTGATCAATCAAAAACGCGTAACACTGGTTTTTGCTGTAGTTCTTGTACAAAATTACAGCAAAAACAAAAAAAAAAAGAGTTTTTAAATTAAGAATGGTCTCAATTTTTAATTAATAAAAAGCTGCTAAATGTTGTGATAACATTTATTAAAATTATTTTGTAAATCTCTTTTTATTGTAACTCCCATTGAATTGCACTTTCCGGCATTGAGACTGATAGCCTAATTAGCACTGCTTCTCCATAGGTTAATGCGCTAGACTTTGGGATTGGGTTCCCGCGGGACGCAAATCTCCGGTTAGGGTAAAACCCCCGCTACCGCGAGATTTGCCTATTTAAATACCCCGCATATTAATAACGGCTAACTGATGTGCGAAAATTATATGCCATATACGGGAGCAGGACACACATTGCAGGAACGCGGGAGGTAGGCGCTACAATGGGCCTAAAGGCACACCTTAAGAAAAACTGTGCTAATCACTGCGCCTAAAATATGTTATATTTTAAAAGTAATACATACAAAATAATAAATACAAAAATATGTTTTGTATTGACTATTAACGGAGCAACTGATTTTGTGTGAAAATAAACAATTCAAGTTATTTGTTTTGTTTAAAAATCCTATAAATGTATGAGGTGGCAAGAGGGGCCTTTTACCCAGCACGGGGTAAAAGGCCCACAGAGGACCATAGATACAATACCTTAAGCTAAAATATATATTTTGTTTGTTTGTTTGTTTTTTTTAATAATGTTTAAGTTAATACTTGTTCAAAACATTCACTTTAGCAGAGTTTGCACTATTTTCTGCACATTTTGAAAAATATAAATTATTTTTGGTTCAGTCTGCATATAGGCGTTTTGTGGCATATCGCCGAAAATAACTTAAATTACACTTTCAGTTTTGATCGTACAGGTAAGAGAAATACATCAATAGAATCTGTAAAAGGGTCTACTTTTATTTGTATACACACATAATAAGAAAACTTTGGGCATTTATAAAATAAAGAAAACAAACAGAGTGCGCTGTCTGCAGCCTTTGTCTGCGTGATCTTCATTCAGAAATCTTACGTTAAAATGAACTGAAACTTAATAAATACTCTACGAAAAGATATGAGAGATATTTCTATAGAAATCCTTGACATGTCTACTTTTAAACTAAGCAAGTCTTATCGACAACAAATATTAAGTAATAAAGTAATCCATATGAAACCAACGCGATTTCCAGTCTTTTACGTCTCCCTTCACTAACTCTAATGCGACCACGCCCAATACTGATTCGCGGGTCGGGGTTTTTTTTTCCAACCCGCGGGTCCCGCTTTTATGAATTATTTGGCCCGCCCCAACCCATCCCCGCAAATAAAGTAAATTTCCTTACCCGCCCCAACCCGACCCGCAGGTATGAGGCAGCCTAGCAGGTTATGAGGCAGCCTATGATGATTCAGCTATCAAACTGCTCAGCTATTTCACTTCAGCACCACCGCATTTCTCACACCACTAACCGCAGCGCGAGGAAGTCCCCTTAGCGCATGTAGCCGGTTAACAAGAAGTCTCCCGCACTATTTCCACAGCAAAAAGACGTCGTATTCAGCGTCATGTGCAGGAAGTATCATCACAAAAAGACGGTTTTTCATTAGCACTTTATTTTAAGCACTTGTTTACAAGTAATCTTGAACGGCCTATATATGTGTAATATTTTTCAACGAGCCCTCACTAACGGAGTTTAATGCCACAGTTTTAGAATGCCGTGTTAGAATGCATCTCATTCTTGTTTCTGTGGGCGGTGCGTCGAGCTCGTCATGAGGCACGCGGTCCCGGAGCGTTGTATATGACTGATATGCATCAGTTTCAATTCAACACTACTTCAAATATATATGAACTTACCTGTTTTTGAATAGCCTACTTTATATTTAACGGTGTTTGATGTTTTATGTCCAATATAAGTGCGTTAAAACTGTTGGACTGCAATGAAAATCTACTATTGATTTTCACCCGTTGACTGACTTTGCAGAACATTTAAGACTGATAACTTTTCCCCGTGCGCAGATTGCGGCAAATTTTATAAGTCACAGGAACGCGCGATATTAATATCATGTTTTAATATGCGTCCCAAATGAAGGACTTCATTATGTATTTAGAGATCTTAATAGAACTAGCCTTATCATGGTCAACATAAAAGTATTTTTAATTATCATGTTAATTCACGCTACAGCGGGGGCGCTTTTTTAACCCAAATAGTCCATACATTTTAAATAGTCTTTAGATAAAAAAAGCGTTGCTTTTAATTATCATAATCAAAAATTCATAAGAAGAAGCCCTATGTCTCCAAACTATATAATCATATTTAAAATTATATATATATATATAGATTATAATATATATATATATATATTATTATATATATAATATATATAAACCCGACCCGCGGATCAAACCCGCCACACTACGCCCCCAAGCGGCTATGTCAGATACCAGTCCATGTGACCAACGCGCGGCGCTTAAACATTATGATTTTTTTTTGAATGTTTTTTCTTCCTAAACCATGGTGATATCTCAAGATAATATTGATAACCTTTCTCTGTTCAACAAATGGAAAAAAGTTCCAGATTTTGTCTCTCTCTCTTTCGGGCTTTAATTATCACCTGCGCGGACACACAATTTAAAATAAAATATCAGCGTAAACAAATCAAACTGAGTTCGTGTCCATTCAAACAGATAATTTAGAAAATCGCACTTTTGGAACAGAACCAACCATATTTTAGTCAAGGACTTTCAGGCCTTGAATCGCATATTTCTTGAATCCATATTGTCAAATTCAAGTACTTTCAAGTACTTTCAAGAAGCGTGGGAACCCTGATCAATGTATTTAAAATATCATTTATTTATAATAATGTATTGATATCTTTTATTTTAATACACATATACTGTGCATACATATTATATAATGATAAAGAAGAAAATCAATATAAAACTAGTTTATACTGTAGTATGTGTCTTACCAGTGGGGACGTTGGTTCTTTGGTTGGACTGCTGGAAGATACAGACTCTGAATTCAAGCCCAATTTACTGTTGAAGGGGAAAAAAACAACAAAAATGAACTAATTTAAGCTCTTAGGATCTTTGTACTGCTCTCAAAAATGATTCATGTTCAATTTAAGAGTCATTCTTCTTTTAACTGCATGTGACCTGTGAGTCTTACCGTGCCAGGATCCTGTCACATTGAACCCGTTCATCCTCCGTGTAGCCCGGCCAGTTCCTCTGGACCTCACGGAAGATAAAGTCCTTCAGCGAATACGAGTTATCTTTAGGGTTTAGACTGGCCACCTAAAGGAATGGAAAATATTACATTGATTGGTTTCCTTTCTCTGATTAAATATGGGACATAAGAAGATTTATTTAAAAGGACCTTTTAATATTTTTGACAGTGAAGAGTGGCTGTTAAAATGGATTTTAAAATTTAATTAACTTAAGTGGTACTTGCTAAGGCAAGCCTGAATTTGAACAAACACTGAATAAAGTATTAAACTAACATGATGTGAATCTAATTTTATGTTAAATTTAATGATTAGTACTGTTGTAACCTTTTTTTTTGTATTTTTAATTATGTATATAGTCATCATTTTATTTTTAGCAACTAAACTACATATACACATATGATAGGAGGTTGAAACCACACTTTGAATACTTGTTTAAGTCGGCATACTTAAGAGCGGCAGATACACAAACACTATAAATAGTAATGCAAAGGGACAGTTAGGCAAAGGGATATAGTGTTACTTCTTACATTACAACTCAGTGAGGGGACTGTTTCAGATTCTCAGTCCTTCCTGCATTTCCAAAGAAGGAGAGAAGCTTGTTTTATACTTCCCTTTTCAAAGCCTGAATTAATTCCTTCTAGACTTCATAGAAAAGGACAACAACCATGGTATTTCTATTTTCCATGGTATTTAAACTAGCGGGAAGAACCGAAATTGCAACTTCTACCCCTTTTGATGACAAAAGCCATTCAAATATGAAGACTGTCAACAGTATGACCTTAGATTACCTGAAATGAAGTAAGCTGGTCTCTTCAGCATGAGCTGTTTGAGGGTGCATGCATGTGCATAATGACTTTAATAGATTTAATTTATGGTTGCCTAATTTGCCACATGCTATACATTCAGCTGAGGTGAATGCAAGTCTTTGTGTCTGGGCTGTTAAATGGTGACTTCCATTATGTGACACTGTGCTTCTGCAATAGTGCTGTGAGTCTGTAGCCTGCGGGCAGATTCCAGCTGTGATTTGACGTTATTGATGCTTCAAGTCTCTGTGACCTATCGTAAACTAGTATGTACGATTATCATAGTCCTCAAGTTGCATTTAGATTAATGCCTTTCTAGTCCTTCATCTTGCTCTTTAAACATTAAACTAATATTTCAGGTTAAATACAAGTTAAATGTAATCAAGAGCAACCAACAAAAATTAGGGTTAGAGTGGAGCACTTAAAATGGAAGTGAATGACACCAATTTTAGAAAACTCGTGTTTTATTATAACATTACACCTGCTGTCAAATAAGCTTAATGGTACCTGTTGTAGTGTAGAGCCCAAAGAGTTGCGGTCTTTTTGGCTAATGCCATCTCTTTGCAGTCTGCCGAGCAGCTCCAGTTTCTTGTAAGAGCGCAGGGCCAGAAGGTGAATGACGCGGTCCCGGTATGGCCGTTGCGATACGGGGTTGTTGGTAAGGCACTTGCGGATTGTGTTGGCTGGGTTGAGGGGGGTGGTCTGCTTCCTCTCTGGAACCGGGTCGGGGGCTGATGGGGCCGGCTTTCGGTGCTGGACTTTTTTGTCTATGTCAAAACAACATTCACAGAGAGACAGAATGATTACAACAGTGAAATATTTATCATTAAGAGGTCTCTTAATACTTTAAATTGGTATATAATGGCCCAGTTTCACAGACGGGGTTTAGAGTAAGACAGGATTAGGCCATAGTTCAATTAGGACATTTAAGTCATTTTTATTAACATGTCTTAGAAAAAAAAATACTGGTCTGCATCTTGAAACAAAACAATGGCACTGATATATATTTTAAGATCAGCCAGTGCAAGTTTATTTTCTGTTGAAACATCTTAGAATTACATTTTAGTCTGGGACTAGGCTTAAGCATTGTCTGTGAAAGTGGGGGAATACATGTTAGACCATGTTCTCAAGGACTAATTCACATACTATTCAATTCAATACTGTTTGCAAGATTAGGTTTAATGCTAAACCAAGTATCCAGATGGTATTATCATTTCTATTGGTGTCTAATGCATTTTTCTCAGTCAACGCAACAACAATGAATAATGCAAGACTGAAGTTGCAAATTTTAATCTTGCAAAATGAATTTTAATTACTTACTGCTTTAGTGTTTTTTTAGAGTATCCAAAAATAATCATGTGATCATTTAAAAACAGCCACATCCGTCAGATGTTGAGCACATTGACACCATATTGAGTCGTGTTTATTTTAGTTTCAGCATCATCTAAAATTAAGATCCATACAAACAAACGTATGCATTCTCAAAACAATGCTGAAGTGTTGTCATACTTTAGCGTTTAACGTGTCACAGATAAGTTTCCTCTATTGTGAAATTTCTCAGTAGTGACAAATAGTGACTCTTTAACCATCCTACTTCCTACATCTTTCTCCTACAAACTCTCCCTTGGTTTGCCCAAACATGTGCCAATGACTGGACGACATCCAGACGCAAACTTTTCACTGTATCCAGGAGGTCAGGTGAAATTCTTACGTCAGTGGATAATAAGCTTTGGCAATCACACATGTATGGCATATTGGGAGGAATCAAGGAAGAGAAGATCATTTAAACTCTGGATTATGACAAATCTGCACCATTTCCAACTTGCTTGTGTCTCTCAGATTAAACACAAATAAAAGAGTGTAACGCGGCTTCCTGAAAACCAGCTGCTGCAAAGCCTTACACCACAAACCCCCTTTCTTGCACTTCCTTTTGCTGTGTAAATTGCAAACGCACCACGATCACTCCTCCCCTGCCGCTAAGCACCGACGGATGGGGGTGAAACTGACTTTTCCAGTTTTGTGGTGGAAGCCAGCTGTGGTCCAGAGAATGAGGGCTCCCAGAGGGGAGTGACAGCTGAACAGGTGCTGAGAGACAGGTTTTGTCTGGCAGGGGTGAAACTTTTTTTCCCTAAATGGTGATACCGTTTTTAAAACATGAGATAAAACAGGTCTCATGAGTTGCAGCATTGTCTCCCACCCTGCAGTTTGTAAAATGCAAAAAATGCTGATTTCATTTAACAACCTAAGCAGGTGACAATAGCCTGAAAGATTCAGTCTGTCACTTTCCACTTCCACACATCTCTATGTGGGGCACGTCAGTAATCTCGGAGACATGGGTTGTGCCACGACTTAGCCACATCAAATAAATAGGATGAACTTTTACTTGCTTTTTCTCTTGACCCTAATCCATACATCACTCTCCGGAAAGCTCCCAATTGGTTTAACGCAGCCGTTATGAGACGGTTACAACTGAACTGGCCGAGAGTTGCAGGTCAATGTGAAAAACATGAGGAGATCCGCATGATCACACAATGGCACCATAATCAATCTATTTCAATCTAGAAACGAGCAAATTCATGTAACGATGTACTACACACAGAGCTAAAATTGGGAAATGAAAACAGAAACTGAAAAGAAAACCCCATCCTGTGTAGATAATCATCAGATGTTTAGAAAGATTCTTTGAAACAGAAACGTTTCGAATGAACCGCCAACAGGAAATTAAATGGAAATGCTGAAATTGTTCAATTAAACTGGAGTTTTCAGACTTGTAACTGTTAACCTAGAGTCATTTTAAACTTGTATTACTGGGTACTCTCCAAATATCAGTGACCAGAATGTGTTTGTGCACATGTTACAGGGACTAAAATAGAGTAGATTAATATCCAACCTCTGAATGGTCCTCCGGGTCTGATGAATTTGGTGCTGTTTTTGCTTTTATCCTCCTCTGCTTTGGTCACTCGCTCTTTGGTCACCTGGTAAGAGTCATTGGTGGCACATACTGTGATTTTGTCTTGAATCGTTCCCAAGGAGGACAGATGGGGGACTCCAGAGCTAACAGACATAAAGAGTGGTTACAAATGAAATACGTCAGCAAAATGAGCAATAGTTCTGACACACAAGAAACTTGCTCAGCAGCCCTTACCTAGATATGTACTGGTGGATACACTCAAAGCTTCCTTGAGGATTGTCTTTGCCATAGTTGGACAGATAAAAGTCAAAGTTATGACAGCCATTGGGAGCATCTGTCGTTGGGATTTTAATGCGCTGATAGGGCAGAGATGAATCAAAATGTAATTAACTACTAACAGAGGTAATCATAAAAAAAAAATACTAAAATCAGCTTAGCAAAACACAAGTTAGTTACCTATGCAGGAGATGGTTTCTTTTGGTGGTTTAAAACTTTAAATAGTAAAGAAATATGCTTCCTTTTAAAAATGGTTTGATTAATTGAAGTAAAGCTGAAATCAAATCTGAATATTAGATTTAAAATAAATATTTATTCAATTTAATAAATTAATGTTGCCTTGGCAACTAACCAAGATTAAAGAGTTGAATTTGAGGTACTGAGAGTTCAGGTACTAAAATGACAAACTTAAAAGCTAAATATATAATATTTAACAAAATAAAAATAAAATGACAAAACCACATCATAAAAATCCCAGCATGATTATTAGCCTTGCAAGACGCAAATGCCAAACTTCACTGGAATCAACCGTTAACACTGGTCAAGTCTTTTGTGCAGTTCTCAAGAAGAGTAATATTTGCGATGCGCTTGACTGATAGTTAAGGGAGCTGTCGCCCACATAGAGTGTTTCAAATGATTCACCTATGATCATCCATCACTCTTGATGGATGAAGATGGCTACCTATATCACAGCACACTAGGTTTTGAAACAGACTCATTGTGTCAGCTCAGTCAGAGCTTTGTAATAACTTGTCCACTGCAGCACAGACACTAGTTAACCACACTATGTCTTTAGAGAGAGTATTCATGAGCGTAAAACCAGAACCCTTCTCTCTGACCCAGTATTTATAGTTACTGAAGTAAACTACAACATGATGTGCAGGGTTACTCAAGAGGTTAAACAGGCGCTTTCACAGTGGAGAAGTGAGAAGCCACCCAATAAACCTGCAGACGGCTGAGGGCTCTCTATTAAGACACCAGGTTCACAGTTATTGAGTGCTTTGACGAGTAACACCCACACTTCAGCCAGCGAAGATGCTCATTCAGATGCTGTAAAACTCATTACCATGCAATGCAAAGTCAACTTACCCCTTGAAGACCCTGAAAACGTATCGTTGCCTGTGAGGACGGTGCCTTCTGGAAAAGATGAAAATATTCAAATGTCAAAAACAACCAAAAGGTAATCTCATCCACCAAAACATCAAATATAAGCAACTGACCAGACCTCCACTAATGGAATCAAGAATAACAGTGAGATTAGTGCAACTATAATACAAGAATGGCATACTATTTATGCAGCACGTAGTATGGATTCTGTGAAAAGTTACATGGTATGTGCATTTTCTGCATGCACAGAATACCAGAAGGGCCTAAAATGTGCAGTTTACAACCAGACAAGATTCTAAGGAACACTGTCTTCCACAATACAATACACTCAACTTTACCTTCCATTTCTACTGGAACTGGATCATTATCAGTCGTGATTTTATACAGTACATATAGAGTAGGAATGAATTCAGGTTAATTGGGACATTTTTTGGGGACATCTCAATGGCAAAAATGTCCCAATTTACATGAATTCATCCCACACAGTCCAAACCTTTCAAACCCTGCAACCATACACCTTCAGTTAAATTCAAATACTGCCCAAAGCCTCCATGTGCAAAGGCTTGTTTAACCAGATAAGTTTCACAAGCCCCCACCCCCAAGCACACTTGCACACAGACCAGATCAGATCACATTACACAGGAGTATGAAGAACTACGATTAAGCTCTCTGATGATTTGGAAGCCTAAAAGTGTGTTTCTCAACTCTCAAAAACAGGCTGCACATCTGCGTTGACAGGGTAACAATGCTTAATGCAAATAACAAAATATAACTTTACATATAATCGTGCATAGTTAAGATAGTAACCACTAGCTGTTACATAAGTTAACAAATTTGCATGTTGTTGAGCAATGCGGTTCATTGTAATTTTAATACATTTCAACAACTTTGTGGTTCTGTCTCCTCTGTGTTCAGCAGCAAACCAGCCTAAACCACATGCCACAAACAGCTTCCTTAGTGAATCAAACATTTAAAAAAAATGAATCTACAGACACACTTTAGCAATTAAAGATCTATTATCAACATTTAGAGCCAAATGAAAGATAATACACGGCTCCAGGATCATCGCTGAGGTTAATGATTAACCAGGACGCTAAGCCCGGGAGGATATGATCACTACATTCTTTACACCAACATGATACTCAATACACAACACGATTGTAATGTAACCTTATGCAGTCCTTTAATATTTTGTCGCAAAATTTTTCGAATGCTTCCATGCTAGATAACGTCAAGAGAAGGGCATGTGCTTTGAATAAAAAACAAAAACTATTAAAAATAGATTTGTTTACTGAAATCTGAAAAATTAACTGAATATATAAGATTAAGAAAAAGTTAAATGAGTTTTATTTGAGGCATTAAAAAAAAAAAAAAAAAAAAAAAAAAAAAAGCAAAAGCACATAAAATTACTAAAACATAAATAAAAAATGGCATGTGCTTTGTTCGTGAGCTCCCAGCTTAAGACTCGTTCATGGTGTGTTGTAACATTTTGAGTGTCAATTAGATGGATGGGGTGAATGTCCATTCATCCACAACCCAAAGCAAATCTTGGGCCTACCAGGATTTGGCCTGTTAGGATCGAATGAACCATTTCTATGAACCCGGTGTATAGTTGTTGGGCTTTTTTTTTCTCCTCCTTTTTTACAACGAGCCAGCTGTAGCTTTAAGTCAAACACTGCCTCATAAGCACTTTGAGCAGTGTAGAGCTTTAAAAAAATCCAGACAATGCAGCTCTTCATTGAAGCTGCCTAATTTCTCCTAGTAAGCCAATAGAAACTCTTTCAGCCTTTCAAAATGATAGAAATGCCCAGAAGGTTTTTTTTTTTCTTTCTCTCCAATCAATTTCCTTATCTTTGTCATATGTTCATAACACTTTTACAAATCTAACTAACAATTGTACTACTACTCACTCGAATGATCTAAATGGAAATGATACACAAACCTTGTGGTCAGACCTAGTTTGGAATATTTATCAAAATTACATGGTAGAAAGATGATTTATGCACTATTAAAACTGTATATGCAAAAGTAAAGGGTTTCCCCACTTAGTCACCATGCCACACATCAAAAATACTCCTTTTGAACCAGAATCAATTCACTTCTAATGTAGTTTAAGTTAAATATGGATGCCTAGCACATAATAAAGCATATAGCATAAAACGACACGATTTGTTTTTAATAAAACACATTAAACTCCTCAGGTGTGTTGTGTATGAGTCTTCATAGCTAACTAGCTAGCGAAGCAACCATATTTAGACGTTAATTAGACAAACTTCGATGCTATTTGGTCTTATTGTGATTCTGAACCATGTTTATTTGTACTAAGAGTTGTGAATGTTCAACAAATAACAAACAATATCGCCACATTTATGAACTTAATCATTGTTGGAGGACTGCCAGCTAGTAACATTAGCCATGCTATCAGCTAGCTCACCAAACTTTAATTTTCGTCAATTCCCAAGGCTTTTTCGCATGTAACACTAAACATTTACTTTAAAGAGACCGTAAACTTAATACAATTATCAAATTATCGAAATGACAGACAACTGAATCGAAGCTTTTGGCTTGTAAAGAAAGTTTTCTCTAACCGTTAGCATTGTAGCTCATCTTTCGAGTATAAAACACAATATAACATAAAACTAACAAAAAAATTTCACGTTTAACCCGTTAATATACACCTCTTTCAATCAGTTAGATTTCATAAATGTATTAACATTTGATGAATGTGGTTTGTGGAGTTGAAATTACATGCAAAGAGTTTATAGCAAGGTAATGGTGTGTTGGCATTATGTTCACTCCCTAGAGTCTTTTTTTCTTTATTAAAAAACATTTTCCAATTAATTCTACAAGGGGTAATAGCCAGTTGAAAACGTTTATTAACTCTTAAGAGATGTTGCATTGTTTAGAAAGGAAATAAAACATCATTTTTGATACATCTAATGCCTTTTTGGGCGAGCAAGCTGTCGCTCTCCCTTTTTCTTTATAAAACTGTAAGTTTTCCAGCACTCACCTTACAGTTTGGGTAGTTTTCCAGCGCTTTAAAGGCTGTTTCTGTCAGTTTGACATGTAAAACTGATATTCTGTCGCTCTTGCGGCCACAGTTGAGTCCATATGTGCCATTCTCGCAGAGAGCTGCCATCATCTTCACCACCCCTCCACCATAGTGCCTCTGACATACGTGCAAACTCTCTCTAATGCGGACGGAGGGAGGGACCTGAGCAGAAGTAAGTCCCTTTCTGCTCTATACTGTTAGAAAGTTAACAGACTAGTAAGGTCTTTTCACTCAAACACTTGAGGCTAGTTTCCTTATTACTTTTCCTTATTATTTTATGTATGTTTGTTCTCCTGCTAAACAAGCATTACACAGTGTTTGTATGATAATCAGCTTATGCTCGTTTATGCGTGTTATTTCCTCTATGCTTTTTATTGATAAAATATGTTAAACTATAAAAAAATCTTAAAATCTTTAATTTATGGAGAGACAAATCTGCTGATATTTGGCTATTTTGAGCTGAATTATGGGTCAATAACAATTTCTAAACCAGCCTTGTCAAATAGCCTAATAATCAACTTCTAATAAATAATCTGTTTATTAAGCATTATAATATTACATTAATTAAATCATATATATATATATATATATATATATATATATATATATATATATATATATATATATATATATTTCTGTAATAATTGTCTTTCAAATTCAGCATTTAATATTAGTATATATTAGTATATATATGTATATAAAGGGGTATGTGTGTGTGTGTGTGTTTTAAATATTTATTTTCATATTTATTGTTTTTTTTTCTATGCCTGTTATTTGATAAATATATCAAAAGTATATTGAATTGTCCTAATTATTTATAGACCAATTAATCTGCTGATATTTGGGATTAATTATGGATCATTATGGATAACCATGATTTTTTTTTCTTACAGTAAATATTCTGTAGTAAATATCCATTTAACTTCAGGGTTTTTTTTATATCATGTAGTTTATACTGGCATTACATTGTGTCTTTTGGATACTGGAATAACATTAGCGTTTAAACAAATTATTTTTCATTAGAGGCCTAATGGATTTGTTTGCTTTTTCTTCTGCACCCTTCCTGTAATTTAAAGGATTATTAAACACAAAAACACAGTGTTTTCTCCACCGTTGCTAAAATCAGAGTCAAATTTGGTTTGCCGGCTGTCACACTAACCTCACTGTCTTTACAACAGTGTTCCTAAAAAATACTGCAATATACAGTTTTAAACAAGTGTTTGGCCGGTTGGGTCCAGCCTGCAGGTGCATTATTGTACATGTCTCACTGTTTGTAAGCAGTGACAGACTGCAGTCATCAGCCAGTGGCATCAGGGTCATCCTGAGTCACAGTCGATCCGTGGTTACATCAACTCATAATCAGCAGGAACAAGTTGAACAAGGAACAGCAGTTTCCAGATATGATTGATAGACTGGGTATTTTCACATGAAGGTGTGACAAACCATTGCACTTTTTGTAATCCAGCAAACAAACCAAGCCTTATCGAAAACCGGCCTTTTAACGAGTTCCATCTGATCTGAACATATTGATCATCTAGACTGGACTGGGCCAAAGTGTCAGCTGAGAAGGTCAACCGTTTATTCTTAAGCCTGCCTCATTGTAAAACTTGTTTGGTGACTTCTGGCTCTTTTCCCCAAGCATGCACACCTGCTGTGCCTTACAGAGTCACACTCTGGGACGGAGTGATTATGCAGAGTGTTTTGGTGTGGTGCAGTAGTTTTAGGCTGGGTGCCGGGAAGCCACTGTGAATTCTTGAGATTAGGCCTGTATAAAAAGCCTGCCACACCCTTGATTTAAAAACTAGTTTATTTAGCGTTTAAAATCGGCTTTGCAGTGCATGCCGGTCTAGAAGGCTTCACAGACAGAGTAATGGGATTATATAAGATGTGTTTGTAAAGGAACACTCTTAGTGATTTTTAGCTGAATAGCATGAGTATTAATTAAGTGGGTGTTAATTAGTTTCTCCTCATGCTGATGCATCTGTCAGTTGCACAATGGCTGACGAGTGAAAACATTCAGGTACATTAAATTCCTTGCATCTGATTACATTTCCTCTGATTTCCATGGCATTGTTGACATACTCAGTGCAGGGTGTTGTCATGGCTGAATCCTGCACGACTGGGCTGCTTTTTCATAAAGCTGTTTTTCATCATGCCGGTCTGGAACAGAATAAAGGACAGACACGATTAAAGCAATTGTTTTGGTCACTTCTGATTAATGAGAGAAACCATGACTTAGTAGAGCTTCTACTCTAACAAGTCAAATACAGAGAGCAAACAATGAAATCTAATAATCTGAAAATATATTTTCAGAAGAAATGTCAATAGTGTTACATTGCATATCATATTATATATGTTATATCAACATACTGTAATTTTTTTTTTAGAAATTTACTGTAAAAAAACTGGCAGATGTGGTTGCCAGAAATTTACCGTACAGAATATGTTAACAATATTTTAGTTTTTTCCAATTTAACTTAAATTTACAATAAAAAGCATATATAATATTATTAAATATTTAAACTCTTATTTAAATTCTCACTCACTCTCTCTCGCTACACTTTTTCACAATGTACAGTAATTTATTTACTGTTAACCAAATTACTGTAAAAAAACTGTAAATATATATAAACACATAATACTTTGCAATCGCAAACTCTAAGCAACCTTCCTCTTGAAATTTTTTTCTCTGCTTGTGTTTATCAACACATATTTAGCATTGTTCAAATGGGTGTGTGTGTGTGTGTGTGTGTGTGTGTGTGTGTGTGTGTGTGTGCATAGTCACCTTAATCTCTTTCCGCTTACTTTAACTGCCTGGCATTAGATTACAGCCCTAGATTGTGGATCTTTTGACCTTACTATCCATGTGGGACCAAGACACATGTCTGCGTCCACAAGCAGAGACCAAAAAATGTGAGAAAAATGCACCTGGTTTTAAAAAAAAGGTTTGTAGAGAGATGAAAAATTCACAATGATTAAATAAATTAATGATACAGGTTAACAGAAACAAACCAAAGCTCTCTATTTTCTTTTTTCAAAAGCATAGATATAAAACAGAATGTATGTGTTAACATGACACTATAGTTAACTCATTTCATGAGTTTCACTACAAGAGTAGTGTGAAACTGAAGTAGGCTAGTGTTTACATAGAGCAAACTCCACCCACTTGCTCATCATTGGATCCTCTGAGGTGAATGGGTGCCGTCAGAATGAGAGTCCAAACAGCTGACAGAAATATCACAATAATCCACCAGTAATTCACACCACTCTAGTCAGTTAACATCTTGTGAAGTGAAAAGCTGCATGTTTGTAATAAACAAATCCATGATTACGTCATTTTTAACTTCAAACCGTCACTTCCACCCAATATATGAGCCATAATAATGCTTTCTCCAGTGAAAAAGTCCATCCCCCTGTTGTCTTGCCATAATTGTTTAGAACTGTTTTGAAATTATATTTGCTTGTAAACAGTGCTTGATCTGTGCATATTTCTCTCTTTATTCAGACAAGAAATATTATGGATAGAGGACCTTTAGCTGGAAGCAATGATTAGAAGTTAATGATTGGATCTTCTTAGTGATGGATTTGTTTCTTAAAATCACACATCTTTTCACTTCACAAGACATTAATCGATGGACTGGAATCATGTGGATTGCTTGTGGATTATTGTGATTTTTTTAGCTGTTAAGACTCTCATTCTGATGGCACCCATTCACTGCAGAGGATAAAAAGTTAATGTGCTCATTTGTTTTGCTATCATAGCTTTGCATATTTATTATTTTAATCTAGCGCTGTGAACCCGTTTTGAGTCACCAGTTGAGAACCACTGTTTTGATGGTTGAAAGCCAGTCAGTGATGCCTAAAACCATCAAGCAGCCATACAAATGTGCTCCTTACATTAATTTATTGCTCTGTCAACACACACAGAGTACTGTCAGAACAGTCTGTCTCTCAGGAAGTACATTAAGAGTTGTTTAAGTATACAGGTGACGGTGTTGTCCCGCTGTCAGTTCCTCTCTGTCATTTCCGGAATTTTAAAGGCCTAGAAACTGCAAGGCCTGTTAATGTTTAACCATCATCTGGAAATACAAGTGGCACCAGCTGTATTGGTCCTTATCACATGGAAACAGTAATATATGAGCCGTATCTCTTAACAGACACTGATGGTGTGGCCACGCTCATGTTTCAAAACAGAGGCAGGTCTCTCTTTTTAATCAAGTAGGAGCAGAAGATATTTATGAATGACTTTTAAATGCATACTCATTTTATCAAATTAAGTTTGCATTTAAGGAATTCTTTGAGGCAACAAACAGCAGAAATGAAGAGAATATAATATCCCAAAAAGTATTTTTATTGTAATCAAATCTATATACAAACAAAACAAAATAAGACAAGACAAGATAAAATAAAATAAAATAAAATAAAATAAAATAAAATAAAATAAAATAAAATACATCTGTATAATATTGTGGTCCCTCCTTCAATCAAATCAAATAAAATAAAATGCATCCATATAATTATATGATCCCTCCTTCAGTACATCTATGCATATTTTTCGCTCAGTGAACTATCCAGTCCCTTTTCCACATGATTTGATCATTTATGTTTGTAGCAAAAATAGTGATCCTTTTAGCAAGCAAATTAAAAGAGAGCTCTGTCAAGCATTTTTCTAACAGAATTATTCTTGAGGTTTTGCAAAAAAAAGTCCACAGGTTATTGAGATGTATGTATGAGTTAAATACTCATTTTAAGGCCATAAAGTTGCATAATCTTGAAAATCCAGTCTCAGCACATTTTCATAACTTCCAAAAAGCTTTCACTTCACCTCATGCTGGACGGAATTACCAAACAGAATACCACAACATTCTGATGATTCCAGAAAAATGCAAAATGCTTCCTGTGAATGCAAAGAAGAAGATTTACAATAAAAGAGATAGAGAGATTTCATTGGCCTCCCTCATTCATTATAGCCCCCTTATCTCTCATCCCCAGCAAGTCTCTTTATTCGCACCTGTTTAATATAATGTTTTCTTTTCATTTCCCACTCTTAACGCTACTTTTCCTGTTCTTTATTTTCTGTCCTCACTGCTGGTTCTCTCACACAGTATCTCAGCTTCTTTCTCATCATCTGACTGGTGGAATCTGTTTCTCTGGCTCTCGTCCAAAGCAGTCAGATTTGGAGGTAATAAACTCCAGGAGGACAGCTGATTCCAGCGAAGAGCAAAAGAAAATGAGAGAAATGAAGAGAGAGTTTAATTGTAACCTATTTCTCAGCAGAATCTTAAAAAGTAGAATATGTTGATGTAATGTAATGCAATGTGGAATTTCATTTCTCTTTGCATTTTTAGCTAATTGTGGTACAACATGTTGCTTGCAAAAACATCAAAATACATGGCTGCTTTAAACGGGTGTTAATAGGGAAAGATGCTATAAATATTTTTAAATAAATAAATAAATTATATATAAATATGAAAAAAAAAAGCTTATAAATATATATTTATTCATGTATAAAACTATATACATATATAAATGTATTTTACCCGACAAAAACTGGCAAATCATCTACTATAATATAAATTAAAATTAAATTAAATTTATGCATTTAGCAGACGCTTTTATCCAAAGCGACTTACAGTGCATTCAGGTTATCAATTTTTTACCTATCATGTGTTCCCGGGGGAATCTAACCCCCAACCTTGCGCTTGTTAATGCAATGCTCTACACTATATTATATATATATATATAATATAATGAAATATCTGAAAAAAAAATACATTAAATGGCTGTCAATATGAAAAGATGCTATTAAAAAAAAATTATACATATTTATAAATTAATTTATATTATATATAAATATTTTATTATACATTTATTTGTATATAAGTCTCTCTCTATATACATATACACATATTTATAAATAAATCTATTTTCCCATCCAAAAACAAATAGCCTAGTCACTCTCAAATCATCTACTATAATATTCCGTCAGCTGCTTTAAATGTCAATAGGGAAAGATGCTGTTTGCAGCCAGATGGTGTAGTTAGCAGGGGCAAATTCAGATATGCTAACTAGCAACACCTTCTCCAGATGGGTTAAATGCATAGACAGTAAAAGAAAATGTGTTACATTGCCGTTTTAGTGTGCATTTTGCATCACAAGATGGCGCCATGTTTCTTTATGACATTCCAAACAAGTCAGTCTTCAGTAAAACAGACAGTGAGAATACTAAACCAAAAAAAATTCCCACTGCATCAGCACACTGAGAAATCAAATACAAAAGATTCTTAGCCTATAAAAGTGTTCACTTGATTGATTTGACGTAATTCAATTCATTACCACTAGAACAGTTCAGGCTGTGACTTGTTCTCTAATTACTGTCATAATTCAAAGATTTTTTTTTTTTAGTGGGTTAGGCTATTACATGTCCTTTATTAAGAATATATTGGCCAGTTTACAGCATACTGAGGTAATATTCAGACATGAAGAATAGCTGCTACACAAAGCTCTCATAAGCCAGAGGTGTTTGCATTATTAATGAAGTCTTCACTTTCTTTCTCCACACATATGTGTATGTTATTGAAAGAAAGAAAGCTCTTCTGCACACATGTACAGATATATATATATATATATATGAAAACATGTTTGCTTGCAATGTTACTGTTTAGTTTATTATGATAAAAGTCATTTAATATTAATACATTGAACTATGTATTTTGTAAACAACTTCAGAAAGGTGTAAAGTGGTATAAACACTGAGCACACTGAAAAAAATACAGGTTGCTTGTGGGTGTAAACGTTCACGTATATTTAGAATTTAAAAGTTTTTAAATATACTGTACAGTTCATGGTACACCAAGACTTCTCTAAAAAAAATAAATACATAAATAAATAGTATGTGCTGAACCATGACAAACATTTATTAAGTCATTTCTTTTCACAAACTGGTAATTCCAGATATTTCAGATTATATGTTTAAAAAATACAAACAGAACTGATCCTATTCTGGTTCTAATTTACGTTTTGCACTCAAACTTAATTAACTAAACATAGTTAACTTAAAAGGATAACTTTTAAATAGAATAGAGCAGGAACATTCAAGCCTGTTTTACAAATACAAATCACAGACAATCCCTTTCAGAGCATCATCACAACAGCTGGATAGAGTTTATTGGAAATAAGTCCAGAGACATTCAGGTTAAAGGTACAACATCACATGAGAGACAGAATTGCAATTTAGGCTTATGAGGTAAATGGTGATATAATATATTAGGGTTCTATATAGATATTACTTCTCTTTACTCTCATAAACTACTATGAACTCTTAGAAAAATAAAACTTTATCTTTGTTTTATGAATTTTGAATATAAAATCAGTTGATACATATACTCAGTTTCCTGCGATGTACAATTCTCTTTTTTAATGAGTTCTAAAATTATAATTATTTCAATATAACTATTTAGAGATTTGAAAGCATGTGTTTCTAGAGAGAGCAGGGGAGAGGTACATGGTAAAAGTTGTGCAAAAAAAGGGCAGAGAGATTAGGCTTTAAGGTGTCCCACAGGTATATGTCCTCGGTATTCTACAGTTTACTGAATAATAGTTCTCTAAACACTGTCATCCTGAGCGTTATACGGTGATCTATAAGCACTCAGTAGAACCAGGTGTTACTGATGTTCTTTAGCCTATGAACAGGGTTTCCCAGGTTTTTTTTTTGGTCAGCTTAACCACGTAAGTTGTTTACTGGAATTACCTGAGATGTAAAGTAATGTTAATTTATATATATATATATATATATATATATATATATATATATATATATATATATATATATATATATATATATTAAGTATACTAGATATACATTTAATGGCTAATTTTTCTATTTATAACGGATAATTTTCCTAATTTTTAACAATTTGCCTATTTTTTGGCCTATTTTTGGAATAAACAAAAAATAAAGGAATTATTTTATTTAAAAATGTATTGTGAGCAAAACAATGCAATTTTAGTATCATTGATATATAATTAAAGTTTTTGTATATAATATTTAATTTTTATATTTTCAGTTTTTACTTTAATTTGAAAGGTTTAGTAATTTAGTTGCTTGTCATTTTTATTCATTTTAGTTTTTTGAATGTCTAAATAGTTTTTATTCATTTTTATTTATTAGTTTTATTTGTTTTAATACTTCACTAAATGAAAAGGAGAAATGTTGCCAGCTGAGATAAGAGAAAAACATTTTTTAATATTGTATTTTATTTTATTTCAAGTAATGAAAATGTCTTTGATTCAAATAATGAAATTGTTAACAACTAAACAAACTTAAATAAATTAAAAAAATTAAGATGAAGCAGTAGTTTACAGCAGTGGTTCCCAAACCTGTCCTGGAGGACCCCCTGCCCTGCACATTTTGTATGTCTCCCTAATCATGTCACCCAATTTAGTTCTTGCAGTCTCTTCTAACGAGCTGATGAGTTGGAACATGAATCATAAATAAACAAAACACACAAAACCTACAATACATAATTACCTCAACTACAAAATATATAAACTATCGTTTACAGAGCACTGTTCACCTACAATACATAATTACCTTAACTATCAAATATATTAACTATCGCAATCAATATTAACTTGGCCAATTTAGAATAAAACAGTGAGTTTATATCATTTTAAGTATAATTTTCTCTACAGGGTAAATATTTTAAAGAAGATAAAGTACCTAAGTGTACCTTTCATTTGGCATTGGTACGTCCTGTAGTTCCATCATTAACCCCTAGGGGTCCACAAAGCCCGGTTAGGAAACCCTGCTCTAGAATAACATACTATTTAAAGTATTGATTTGAATTGTGAAAAGTGGGTGTTACAAACCACTGAAAATTAAGAGAAATTTGTGACATCAGTGAAAAGGCAAGTCATTTTAGAGGTGGAGAACAAGTTATTTTTGTTAAAATATAAAGACAAACATTTATTTGGAATAGCGTGCACTCATGAATTGTGCACAAAAACATGCATTGAGAAGGTCAATTGGGTCAAATTTGATTTCACATCGACTTTAAGGAATAACCCATCCAAAAATGAAAATGAATTTACCCACTTTCATGTCATTCCAAACCTGTATGACTTTCTTTCCTCTCTTTTGGAACACGAAAGAAGATATTGTGAAGAATAATGGTTTCGGTACCACTGACTTCCAAAGTATGATAAAAAATACTAATGGAAGTCAATGGCACCCAAAACTGTTTAGTTAGCAACATTCTTCAAAATATCTTCTTCTGTGTTCAGCAGAAAAACATGAGGGTGAGTAAATGTTCCGTTTTTAATTTTTTTGGTGAAATTTCCCTTTAAACTGATTCTGCGAAGACTGACACTTTCACAAATTGTTACAATTTACAATCATTGTAGAATATTCTCATAACATCCTAATGTAAACGTTTTATAGCATGCAGAAGTTGGTGGCAGTGAAGGCAACATGAGAAAAATCATCAAGAGGGCAAAGGGCACGAGACGCCATAATTGGTCCTGTCACTGGTTTTAAATCTTAGCAACCTGGTTCAAAACTGAGGGATAAATACAGCTGACTGTTCACCACAGATATACAAACACTCACACTGACAGACACAGGCCATAGAATGCTTATAGTTGATAACTACATGTGCAGATAAAAACAAGCTTGTCTGGAAGAGAACGAAACGCATCTTATTTCATCCCCATCAACTCTAATCCCCTCAAGTGTACCAGCTTACTTCCTTCCATGCCCCTTCGCCCTGCTGAAAAGACTAGCGTAGAAGCTAGTTTTAGATGTTGTGATGCGTAACTTACTTACCAAGACCAGTTTAACATGCTGATTCACTACCAAAAGCTTCACAAACTAGGTTTTGCTGGTGGACCTAAGCTGGTCTTTTCAGCAGGGCATCCAGCTTCTTTTACCTACTCTTCCTGTCTTTCCCTGTTCCCATCTCACTGCTGGTCATCTCCGAGCATGTCAAACAGTGCCTGCAGCAGCCGGTCGTCTCTGTGTCTGTACGGTTGGGCTCTGTAGAAGTTGTCGCTGTAGTCACTGAACAGGCCGTTCTCGGAGCCCCTGTAGTGGTTTAGCTGGTCGAGGGCCTGGTACAGCTTCTGCGGGGGGATCCTCTCGGGCTGAAAGCTCTTGGGAGGAGCCGGAGGAACCGCCAGAGCGTGCTGAGGAACCGCCGGGGTTTGCCTGTTGAAGGCCGACTGGAGGAGACGCAGCAGGGCCAGACTGGCAGTGGATGAGCCTGGAGCTTCTGGATTTTTTTCAGGGACGCTGATGGAAGCAGCAGACGGGAGTAAGTCTGGGACCACTGGACTTGAAATTTCAGGTTTGTGAGCTGGAGTCGGAGCTTCCTGCTGGTCAGAGACATAACAAATTGAGATAAGAGAGGAAGAATTGCAAAACGCTTGTTTCCAGCAGGTAGAAGTTAATGTTTAGCCAGAGATTGTATTAACTTTAACCCTCAATTTAGCATTTGTGGTCTTTCCTTACAATTAAAAGCACGGATTTCTTTTTTGTTTCTCTAGAACATATGCATATTACTTGGATCAACCTGAAACTGCATTTTGTATTTTTTTTATATCATATAGATATATAAATTATGTAATATAGTAATATAGTTAACTCCAGAACACACTTAAAATAAGCATAAATAAATATGTATGTATAATACATTTTATAATTATAACAATTATTAAATGTCAATTTTTTTTATAAAGATTTATTATAAATTTATATTAGTCATGTCATGTCATGAATTTATTTATTTATTTATTATGTATATTTCATTGTTAGTATATTTAGTAAATACATTTATTTAATTTATTATTTATTATGCATGCATATATTTTATATTATACACATATAATAAATGTAAAATATTGCTTTAAATAAATGTAGATTTATTTAATGTATACAAATATTATATATAATATATATATATATATATATATATATATATATATAATATATATATATATATAGTATAATACAAATTTGTTATAAATGTAAATATAAAACAAATTGTTTGCACAAGTTGAAGCTCAACAGACTGTGGACTAAAATTATAAGAAGAAATTTGCTCTACAGTTACTGTGTAATTTGCACATTGCCTTTTTCTAAAGTTTGACTCCTGTTCTGACCTTGATCATGTCTTCCATCGGTTCCACTCCTCTGCGATCGTTTTGGACAGCATTGTAGGGCGTGTAAACCCTCGCCTCCTTCATGTGCTCTGGCTTCTCAGACGTCCCGTGCAAAATCAACTTCCAGCTGATAATCTGACCCTCATTCTCCATCCGTCCAGACTGTATGCAAAAGAGAGAAGGAAATAGATTATGATAAGCAGGCGCTTCATGTGCATTTAATATTTGTTTGCAGAGATGTGTTTATATACCGTATCTGTAATCTTCAGGGTCCAGGTGCCGGTGGGGTTTTCTCCCCAGGTATGCACAGACATAAAGGCCCAGTTTCGGAAACCGTTGGATGATGTGTCCCTCTCTCTCTCCGCCAGCAGGACTGTGGTGGTACCTAATGGGACAAACCCCAAAATCAGTATTCTCATTCCCAAGCGTGCACATGGTAGCGTGTTTAAGTGTTTTTGTCAGACCTGATGGAGACGTCAGCGTGATGTGCAGGTCTCCTCTGCGTGTGTACTCAATGCTGACCTCCACCTGCACATGCTCCAGAGATACAACAGAATTCGCCTGTCCTGCACAGGCCTTAGTGGGGATCTCAATGGATATCTCACCCGCAGCCTTCAATGGTCTGTAAACAAAAAAAGGATATTTTTTTAAAGTTTGTAAACACAGTTAAACACATTTTATGTTGCAAATAGTGGTTCATGTAGCTCAACAAGTGTTCAACAAGATTCACAGGAAATACACAGGCTATGTTTGGAATGGAATACTAGTGTAAAGTTTGGAGTAATGTTTTTAGTTTTTTTTATATATAAATGAATAATTACTCAGCAAGGATGCTTTAAATTGATAAAATGACCGTAAAGTTCAAATAAATGTTCTAATCATCAAAGGATCCTTAAAAATGAGTTTCCACAAAAATATAAAGCAACATTTAACATTGATAATATAAAAAAAAAATTTTGAGGACCAAATCAGCATATTAGCATGATTTCCCAAGGATCATGTGACACTAAAGACAGAAGTAATGATGCTGAAAATTCAGCTTTGCTGTCACAGGAATAAATTACATTTCAAGACTTATTCAAGTAGAATTTTTTTTATTTTAAATTGTAATAATATTTAAAAATATTAATAATATAAACAATACGAAAATCTTATTAACCCCAAATTTAGGGGGTTGTAGTTTTACATTTGTGTAAAAATGTCTCAATTTAGGTAGTCTTATCAAATAATTAATTTAAAAACACAAGCATTAATTTGACATTTGAACATTAATGAAGGGATTTTTCTGCCTTCTGTTCCCTAGACAGAAACTCATGAGCGATATGAACTGTAATCCCTGCAGATTACATTGAAAGTCACAGACTTTGCATCAGGCAAGTGCCATGATGATAATGCACACTAAATGCTAAAACAAGTGCTCATGGATGGATGGACAGACAAAGCCGACAGCCTATTGAGTGTGCCATTCACTCATTCTACAATGCTTTAGACAAGGCACAGCAAATACCAAAAAAAGGCATATGGTTTTGCTGTGCATGATTACGTGGCATGCTGTAGACAACATTACAATGTGTGTCGTGACATTTGCATTACTAGGAATTTTAGATCCCAGGAAATTAAACATCTGTTCAGGTGCCCTTCTTCCAGCTGTGCTTTGTCTAAACACTAAAGCCACACAATCTCTAAAAGTTTATGATGTAAATGCAGGACGAAAAACAATTCAAGAGGTCTGTCTCTTGAGTAAAATTTTTTGAAATACCTTCGTTTGAATTACAAAAGCAGTCGTAAAGAACAAACAGATGGGTGTAAATGCACTCACACACACACACACACACACACAATGGATCTGTTAAATTAATGTGGCTATTAATAAATCGCCATAGCTGAGCGCAGTAACAGATGGCAGGAGATCAGGGTGGCTTTGTCTTCCATGTGTGAGGTGCAACACCACAGCCTTGTATCTGCTGCAAAAAGCCAAATTTATGTTTTTGTCCTAATATCAGGAAGCAAACTCTACCTTGGTTGGAACGTCTCATCTCTGACGATGCACTGTTTCTTCTCCGGAATGTGCTTCCAGACTTTGGGATCAGCCAGATCCACTAGAGCTTTGGCATTCAGGAGACCAAACCCAAAACGACTGTTGACCATCAAACCAGCTCCATTCCTTTTCCAGCCTGGGTTATTGGCCAGGGGGTCAAACTCAGACGTCCAAACCACTAAGTGCTGAAGGTCTCGCCAGGTCAGATCAGGACTAGTGTGGAGAGCAAGAGAGTACATCCATATTTTTATTCAAATGGAAATCACTTCTTGTAAGAACTGATGTAAAACCAATGTAATCCTACAAAAAAAAAATAACATACAAATTGCAAAATGTTTGACATACTTCTGCTCCAAAGCCAGTGCAAATATCCCAGCAGCCAATGGAGCAGATGCAGATGTGCCAGTGTGTGTCTCTGTGCATTCATTGTGCAAATCGGCACTAGTCTGCAAGACAATAAGTCAAAAGATAAAATGTCAACACAACAAAACACAATAGAGAACAAGCAAACACACCAACCAAAAGGACTCAAAGCTGTCAGACAATCTATTTTATTGCTCTCCAAGGAGACATTTAGTCATTCAACACAAAGGAAACCTAAAAGCAATATAATAACTGAGATCATAACAGCAAGAACATGTATAACCGAAGCAAAGGAGACTCACAATTCTCTGGTCGGTGTAGTCTCCACTGCTGTAGGCCGTAGCCAGCGTAGAGGAGCATTTCTCAGCGTACCAGGGAGACAAACCCTGCTGGGATGCACTGCTGATGGAGATGGTGTACAGACTGTCTGTGTATCCATCACAATCGCAGTTGTCGCCCTGACGACCACCGTTACCAGACGCCCAGACAAAAATGGAGCCCTTCCCTCCACGACCCTAGAGTAAAAACAATTATTTGGAGATTATAATGTATTTGTGTTAAGAGTTACACGCCATTAGAGCAATGTATTAGCTGGATGGCTAGGATGCTAGGGTGCTCTCGATGGTTGTTAAATGGCTGCTAGGGTGTTCTGGGTGGTTTCTAGAGGGTTGCTAGGGTGTGTTGATGGTTGCTAAGGTGTTCTGGGTCACTGCTAGTGTGTTCTGGGTGGTTGTTAAGTGGTTGCTAGGGTGTTTTGGGTGGTGGTCATTACTAGGGTGTTCTGGATGTTTGTTAAATGGTTGCAAGGTTGTACTGAGTGGTTTCTAGGTGGTTGCTAGTATGCACTTGGTCATTGCTAGGGTGTTCTGGATGGTTGTTAAATGGTTGCTAGGTTGTATTGGGTGGTTGCTAGGTGGTTGCTAGTGTGTTCTTGGTCATTGCTAGGATGTTCTGGGCGGTTGTTAGGATGTTTTGGGTGGTGATTATTGCTAGGGTGCTCTGGATGGTTGTTAAATGGTTGCTAGGTTGTACTGGGTGGTTGCTAGGTGGTTGCTAGTGTGTTCTTGCTCATTGCTAGGATGTTCTGGGCGGTTGTCAGGATGTTTTGGGTGGTGATTATTGCTAGGGTGCTCTGGATGGTTGTTAAATGGTTGCTAGGTTGTACTGGGTGGTTGCTAGGTGGTTGCTAGTGTGTTCTTGGTCGTTGCTAGGGTGTTCTGGATGGTTGTTAAATGTTTGCTAGGTTGTACTGGGTGGTTGCTAGATGGTTGCTAGTGTGTTCTTGGTCATTGTTGGGGTGATTTGGATGGTTGTTAAGTGGTTGTTAGTTTGCACTAGATGGTTGATAGTTAATAGTGGGATCTGGGCTCTTGCTAGTATGTTCTTAATGGTTGTTAAGTGGTTGCAAGTTTGTCCTAGAATCTAGATGGTTCCTAGAGTATTCTGAAAGACTGCTAGGTGGTTTCCATCTAGTGGAACTGATTCTCACACATCTCACCTTCTGGATACCATACTCAAAAGCTTTCTGGGCCAGGCGCCCAGGCCCCTCCACGGTCTTCCCGTCATCGTTAGGGCCCCAGCTGGCGCTGTAGATGTCCACATGATCAGGGTTAAAGCCAATGGAACTGGCTTCAATGGCATCTGTCACGATTCCATCCAGCATTCGTATCCCTGCAGATTAGAAGCACAAAAGATGACCTTTGCTGAAACATCAAAACAATTTTCAAGTGTTTGAATGCTGGTGATTAAATGCTTCCCATAATCTGTGCTGCTGTATGATGTTTTGACTCACTTAAGATTATATGTCCAAGTGGACATGGACAAATTGTGTACGTGCATGACCGGTTGTATGGGTCAGTGCTGTTATATAATCACACTACAAACACCAGAGCATTTAAAATACAAAAAAGTGAACAAACACAGCTTGACAAAACACACCTCCCACTTTGGAGTTGTAGGCCACTCCGACACCACATTTGTTGTTGTCTGCTTGCATGGCAATCTCTCCAGCACATCTGGTACCATGCCTGAGGATATACAGCAGAGAACAGGGTTACAATTCAGCTCTATTCAAAGTGAATAAAGCCAGCATGTTCAAAATTCATTATATCTACATTTGTAGACCAACACTGATATTCAACAGTGGTTGCCAGGACATTAGTATGTGGTTGCTAAGGTCTTCTTAATGGTTTTCAGGGCATTACTACATGCTTACAGGTTCTGGTGGTTGTAAGGGTGTTAGTTGCTAGGATGTAGGATGTTTTTGGTGGTTGTTAGGGTGTTCTTGATGGTTGCTAGATGTTGCTAGGGTGTTCTGGGTGGTTGCTAGGGTGTTCTGGATGGTTGCTAGTGTTTTGTGGATGAACTGGGTCATTGCTAGATGGTTGCTAGTGTATTATGATCTTAGTGTTTTCAAAATTTTCACTTTTGTTTCTAAATTGTTACTTGTGTGTTCTGGAAGGTACAGTGTTGTAGGTGGTTAATACATGGTTTCTAGAGAGTTCTGGGTGGTTGCTAGATAGTTGAAGGTGTTTTCTGGGTGGTTGTTAGGGTGTTCTGGATAGCTTCTAGTGTTTTTTGAGTGGTTGATAGGGTGCTCTGGATGGTTGCCAGGGTGTTGTTAGATGGACAGGGGTTCTGGATTGCCAGATAGTTGCTATGCTCTGAATTGTTGTTAAGGTGTTCTTGGTGGTTACTGGATGGTGCTATAGCTTCTGGATGGTTGCTAATGTTTTTTGGGTGGCTGGTGGGGTATTCTTGGAGATTGATAGATGTTGCTAGGGTGTTCTATTTTGAGCCACATAGATGTGGATGGGTTCTGATCCTCTTATGTAAGACAGCACGAGTGATGTGTGTACCATTGGAATGGATTACACTCGTTCCCTGATGGAGAACAGACCTTCTCAGATCATACCTACTGACACTGTCAGCTTGCCTTTCATAGCAGCTGGAAAGCAACGGCAGTCTGGTCTAATTCTCTCTGAACAGATTCAGTATGATGTTAAATAAATCTGCTAATCTCTTTAAAGTGGGCAGAAAAGAACTATGCCAGTCCGAGGCTTGTAACATTCTCCATTCAGTCATCAGTTTCCTTATCACTGTATGAGGTGCTTAACATAACTGAAAGGCAAAAGGCTTTGAAAAATCTGTCATTGTGTTTTTCAAGTGTGGATCAGTGCTCTTGAGATGTTCTGTCCATTCATCTAGAGCACTGGTTCCCAATCCTGGTCCTGGAGAGCCCCCAACACTGCACATTTTAGATGTCTCCCTATTCAAACACACCTGATTCAACTCATAAAAAGCCATGTTTCACATTCACTTCCACAAAAGTACTTACAAAATAAGAGAGACACCAAAAGCGTACAGTGTTGGGGGTACTCCAGTATCAGGATTGGGAACCACTGATCTAGAGAAATTAAAGAGTATAGAGATTCATATACTCACTTGTTTTCATTGGTGGAGTCGTATCTGGGAAAGGGATCTGGATCGTTGTCATTAAAATCATAGCTAGCAGCAGGATCCTATACAGTAAGGAGAAAGGATAAATAAGGATTGCGGAAAAACTATTTCTAGCATACACAGAATAAATAACAGTAGTATCAGTATGTGGAAAACAGATGAGTTTTTATAGGAAGGAAGAAGAATAGAATCGTTCAGAATAGGATAGAAGCATACTACTCTTACTGTTTCTAAAAAACTGGATAAAAACACAATATGTTATTTCCTGGGATCATAATTGGACAGTGAGTTATGCTGTGTTTACATTGAGTCAGAATTACTGAAACTATAATTTTTTTTTATACTGTTCACACCCTGGACTCAAAAACTCTTCTATTTTTAGAAATGCTCAAAGTGTGTTGATAGATTATGGTTTTTTCATTTTTTTTCATTTTTTATATTTAGAATTATATGCTTTATTCTAAAATGTTTTTAGAAATAAAATCATGTGTTAAACACTTTTTACAATATGTTTTTAATTCAATAAACATACATAAAAAATTAGTTCATGCAAATAAAAATGTATTATTATTAACAAGTTTTCTATGTTTATTTCTCAGAGAAGTGTGTGCGCACACATGTGAGTCAAATACACTGTCATCACCAGCATCAGACACATGCGGGTCTCCACTCGATTTAAGGCTTTCGTTTTTGTAAAACTGCTGTTGGCAAACAAGCCAACAGCAGAGCGACGGCTGATGCTACAATGTACTCAAATGCTAATAGGAGACAGATGTTTGATGTTATCCTGTGATTTATGAGTCATCTCTATTGCAAAAAAAAGGATACTGGGCTCACTGCAGTCTTATGTAAATGCCACACATTCAGAGTGAATTTTTAAATAGCTTTGAATGAGTGAGTGGGATTGTTTGTTTGTGACCTTCTGTACTGGAGGTCCTCATCAAATGGCTTTGCTCTATTCGTGGTAGGTGTCACTCTGGATAATCCTCTGCACAGTCGAGGGGTTTGCGTTGGCATGGAAACAACAGTGGACGGTGGTCGAGTAGGCATTTCCAATGATAACACACTTACATAGTTAGGATAAATGTCGGTGTGGTTCCACTCGAGGCCATCATCCAGCACGGTAATGACCACTCCTTTGCCGGTAATGCCCTTCTTCCAGACCGGGATCACGTGCAGGTCCAGTTTGGGCAGGGATGATGACATCCGGGTGTCTTGCTGGAAGAGGAGGATGAGGAAAGACAGTTTAAGTGAATATGTGAGCAATCCAGGGTCATGTTTATGAGTACCGCTCAACACTCTCAGGTACTCTCAACCTCTTCATGAAGACAAAAGCCCTTTTGTATGACTCAACCACTGACCCTTCCAACAAAAGCTGTTTGTTTGAAAATGAAAGCCGGCGATGTTATCGTCCATGCTGACCTTTTGGTTTGTGGATACTATTTTCAGTCCAGACTAGAGCGTGAGGGGATTTCTTCTTATTGACTGATAATTAAATATCAGAGAGCAGCTGTGCAGTGATGGGAAATACACTGTTGATAGGCTAGTGTATAAAATGCAGCTAACCTGAGTTGTGTAAAATTTATTAGCTGAGGGTTTTCCATCTAATTAATGTAATTTTTTTAACTAGGAATTTGATTTATTTTGGTGAAGTGAATATTTTGATTGTGTTCAATCGGATGACTCATTCAGATTAGTTAGTGATATATATATATATATATATATATATATATATATATATATATATATATATATATATATATATATATATATATATATATAAAATTATGATCCAAAAATCATACTTATGAAATAATATAAAAAAATATGAAATGTTCAGAAAATCAGAAATCACAATTATGAGATAACAAATGCAAATTCTGCATAAAACATGAGAAAAAGATTTACCAGTGCGTTATTTTTAACATAAAAAGTCATGTAGACCTAAAAGTCATACTAATAAGATAACGATTATTCATTATTATGAAATTTTCAGAATTTCAGAAGTATGAGATAAAATTAAATTATGAGATAAAAATTATGACATTAAAACATAATTATGATGAAATCATGAGTCATAATTGTGAGATACGAAGTCCAAATTATGAGATAAAAAGTCAGATTTATCACACATTAAATCATGAGATATCAAGTCAAAATTATGACAGTTAAGTCCAAAAGTTCAAATTATGACATAAAAAGTAGTTTTTTATATTATTTCCCCCCCTTTTTATGGTATAATATAACTTTGTAGCTCATACGCTCCACATTATGATTTATTTCAAACACTTTTTTATGTAAATGAGGTAAATGGGCTTTCATAACCTCTGCCTCGTTAAATTAAAGAAAGAAAAGACAATAATAGCCTAAATAAGTCACTGTAACTTTAAGCTTCAGTCATGCCACACAAGTCCCATTATTTCTGTTTGTTCACAACACAGATATCTAGTTCAGTTTGTAGAGACTTAAAACAAACTAATCAAAAAAAGAAGTAGCATACACACACACCATAAAAACCATACAATATTTTCCACACTACAAAAATACTCTTAAGGCTGGAAAAAGCTATTAAAAGTGCTTCAGAAAGGATTTACAAATCAGTGGACGTAAAATAATGAAAACGATTTGTTCACTAAAAAGATCTAGTCACATTATTTAAGAAGCTGTTTAAATGCAAAACACCACTACTGTGTATATAATTATTTATAGCGTATTTAGTAATGTAACAAAGTTTCATGGGGCATAAAAGTGGTAGGAAAAGGACAAAAAAGAAGAAAGAGATCTATGATCTGTTCACAAATTAAGCATAGACGCTGCAGTAACATTACCATGAAGCATGACTCATAGCTGAAGTCTGACTCCAGAAAGGCTGGAGGGGGAGGGGGAGTAAAAGAGATGACCCACCGCACATGACGGCTCTGCCACATAGCACAATCACGACCAGCATAGCCTCAGGAGGGCTGTAAAGCCCACAGCTGACGTACAAATCACTGATCTACCACCTTCAGAGCACCTCTAAGTGAGTCAAGAAGTTTTACTGGGCATCTCAGATATTGGCAGGTGCATAAACTCTCTAAAATGATCATTGCTTCTAAGGCGATACAGTCAAACATAGTGATACATCTAAAAATGTTCAATGTACCCAGTACCACACAGATAAAATATGAATAAAACCATACAGCGTTCTCCATACAGAAAGAATGGAAGCATATGAGTCATCTCTTTAATTGAATTATCAGCAGTCCTCTCTGGTGAAATGTAATCCATTCACCGAGCCGTCTTTCTCCTCCATAAATCCATATCCTTCTTTTCTATCTACCCTTTCATCTCACAAGATTGAATGTCATTCTTTCTTTCCTTTTTTAACCACCTGCCTTCACTGCCTCATCACTCATTTTGACCAGTAGAGCGCAACAGCGACGGCCCACTTTTCAGCAGCCTTGGATGAAGTGGTTTTTCTGTTCATTTAAAAAAAAATTTGCAATAAAGAGTTATAAGACAAAACAACCAACTCCAAGATGGATCAAGACATTGCAAACTTTAATTTGAAGCAAACATTAAAATAACTGACTACTACGATATAAACCAGGGGTGCCCATCCTGTACCTGGAGATCTGCCTTCCTGCAGTTAAGTTCCAACCCTGAGCATCCACTGAAGCAATGCAAATGCCATAATTGAATGCATATAAATATAAATAGAATAATTACAGTCAAATACAAAAATATGTTATAAAACTGTGTATAAGTGTTATGTAATTATTAAATTAAAAAATATTTTAAAATGTATATAAACACAACAGTTTATGAAATTGTATAAAAAATATGTATTTATATATTTACATGTGTATGTATAAATGTATGTGTATATATATATATATATATATATATATACATATATAAACAACTACGTCAATCCTTCATGGGAGTGAAAGGTCACTTCTTTTAGCTCAATTTGCATTTCCATGGTAACAGCAGCTTATCTGATTGGTTGAACACTCTTCCAGTTTATGGTTAGAGCATAATTATGCAATTAATCTTCATTTATATTAAAAAATGAAGTTAAAAATCAGTTGTAGCTTCTACGTATTCCACTACACACCAAGCTCTAAAATCATGGTAGGTTTGTCTTGAAGATCTAAGTCTAATGAGTTGAATATAAATAAACGGAGACACTGACATCATCTAATAAGCTAAAGACAGAGTTTAAAATATAACCAGGAAGGAACTTCATGAGCAATTAGGTTAAGAGGTGGCGGCGCTCACACAAACATGCTCCAAACATGAATAAAGAGGTTTAGAAATGGCGCACTTGTTGAAGCAAAAAGAGCAAAAGGTCATTGCCGGTTTATGCCACTGCTAAATTGCAAAACGTTTGTCCAAAAAAATTAATCCCTCAGTCGGAAATGCAAATGGAAGTTTTCAATTTGATTAGAGTGACTTACTATATAAACCATGAGCTGTGATCCATATTAGAGGCAGCTGAATCCTTCCCATCTGTGACTGTACGGAAGCCATTCTCTGGCATTAAGAGCTTGGCTTCCATAAGATAAACCCATCAATCCACAGTGTTTCAGTAAATTGGTACTAATGTGTGATTGGCTCTTCTGTTGTTTGGGATTTAGGAGGGTTCTCCTTTACAATCTCATTTTTGTTTAGCCATACTATGAGCTCTGAAAGCTTAAAAACAATGGGCTTCAACTGCACATAATGCCAAAGTCCAGAGGGACAACTGACCCAGTAATGAGGGCCTACAGACAGGAAATGTACATCATCCCAGAGAGGATTGTTGCAATGGCTTTTACAACACTTATAGGAAAATCTAACAAAGCTGTTGTAGATGGATTTTGTCCACATGAAATTTTTAAGTCCAACATACTGAGATCACTAAGGATTTTAAGCAATGATATAATATACAAGTAAACAAATGAATATGATTTCAACTTCTGCCAAATGACTAAAGACTGGAATACATTTAATGACTTCTTGCAAATATCATGTTTAATTCATTGTGTTAACTGCCATTTCTTTGTAATTATTTGTAAAATTTACTAGCAATTTCTTAAAATCCCACACTAGTTTTTTTTTTTTTTTTTTTTTTTTTTTTTAAAGTGAAGTATATAGTATTGCATTTGCCTTTTGACTATCTAAGAGAAACCATCTTAGTTGGTTCAAGGTTTAGAACTTCTTAAAAATATCTATGGGGGTAATGAATGGGAAAAATAGCACTGGAATCAATGTTGCAGAGCCAAAGAAATTCAAATTGTGCTTTTGACAAAGTAAGGATGTTGAGACTCACCAGATACCACTGTTGGTTCCACATAGGGTCATCGAAGAGTTTGTCCACAGAGCAGTCCTTACATTCGGTCCCCAGCGGGGCACGTTTGGCCCTCCGTTTCTCATACTGCTGTTCAGCCCAAGAGACCTACAGAAGAAGCCACAGGTGGCCATACAGAACCATTTATTTTTGAATATCTCAGTGGGGTTTTGGAATAAATGCACATTTTATTATTACGTACTGTACACAGAATGAATGGGTTATGAAAAATCTCATACCCTGTCATCTTCCGACAGACGTTTGGTGATATGATCCGCACTTCTTTTGGTCCTGCTAGGGTGACTGTGCCGCTTGAATAAATAATGGTTTTCCAGTGCCCCAATCTGCAGACAAATGAGAGAAACTAACTGAAAAGATTGGTTCATATTCGGAGCTAAATTAAGCCTGGTCATAATGACGCAGTTCCCATCTGTCTGGTCTAGTCGGCCTGGAGCTACTTCACAAAAACAAAAAATGTTTTTAATAGAATTAATAGGTCTGTCAACTAAATTACTGTTGTGTTCCTTTATTTTCTATTCAGTGAAATAAAACATTCTTATAAGTGAACTAAATGATACAACAGGTGAATGTTTGCTCATTTAAAAGTTGACATATCTTATTAGCAGTTAAAAATTGCATTGTTGTATTTTTATATACAGTTGCATTTACTGAACTGCTATATGGCGTTTATAGGGAAAAGATGGATTCAGATGTCAGATCTTACATAGATATATGAAAAATAATAAGTTTCCTAGTTGCAAAACACATTCAACCATTACTTAGCAAACATTTCAATGTATTATGGCTAAGCAAATGTTCAAGGCAATTGATTAAACACGTTTTTTTTTCATGATCTGGCAAAGCAACAGTGTTGCTATGAATAAACGCATTACACAACCACATCAACATACAATTTCATTCAACGCGGATGCAAAGCAGAGCCAGATGTGTGTGAGACAAGTGTTTTATCCTACTATATTTAGGAAAAACGCAGTGTTTGGCGTGACTTACCTGCCGGACTAATTTGTATCCGAGCTCGTCGGCGATGGATCGGGCATTGTCGTATCCTCCTGGAATCTCCACCGCCCATTCGTTCAGATACTGTCTGTCCACAGCTGAGGACACCAGCGCACAGAAAAGAGCAAGAACACTGCACAGCAACATTGGACGACATCTTTTTTCCATTTCAAATAAATTACAACCACTTAAAAATGATCTGGATGATCACGATGGATACAAAACACTTAAATAGAAATACGTTAATAAATAAATACAGAATATGTAAACACAGGAAATGTCAGTTCGGCTTCCTTGGTAAACGCTATATTCTACAGTTGATTCTGATGCAGTGTGAGCGAGTAATTGAACGCGCATGGAGAGCCACCAATGAGAGAGTCGTGGAAGGGGAAGGGATGTTTACACGTCAAATTACGAATTGCTCTGACGTCAATTTCTACCTGGGGTAGGATACTCGGGTCCCGAGGGAGTCGGGCGGGGTGAATTGCGCATGGAAGAGGAGGGGAATGTTTCTCTATAAATAGCCGACGAGCATTTTTACACTTAGAAATTTGAGCAGGAATGGAAGCTTTTGTTGAAAACATGAAATATGAGAATAAATACAAGGTTCATTCCGCACAAATGTGCGCAAAACCCTTTTAGCACTGGGTTAGATTTTTAGATTTTTTTATCTCGTTGTATATACATCTGTTCAAATCAATATGTCTTTGGCCTCATTACCCTTAGACTAGCAGATATATTCGAAGTTAGACTGTATAAATAAGGGAACAGCTGTTCAGAAATAGTTAAATTGTTGGCGTAACTGTGTGCGTCATGAGGAGAAGGTTTCAGCACCGCAGCAGTGGACAGCTCCACAACACGAGCTGCTTATGCAAATACGATATCCATATTAAACAGCAGTCACATGCATTCCAAAACAGAAATCTAACATCTTAAACACGATTATATTTTATGTATGTATGCATGTATTTATCTCTATAGACAGATATATACTGTGTGTGGAACAGCACACACAAATACTTATAGGCCTACCTACATAAAAAAGGAAAATAAAATATGGTTTAAATGAATCTAGGTAAATGTAATTCATGTTTAATATATTTTTAATAGCATTTATGCCAATAAATAGCAGAGCACATTACATGTTGACGAGTTGACAAGTTAATCATTAATAATAAAAAAAAGTTATATTTCTTAATAACATACTGACCTTAAGACTGTTGAGGGTCTGTAGGGGTCCAATCTGTTTAAGGTTTTCTTGTCACATGACAACAAAACGGCTTCCTGTATGTTGGTTGGCCACCGATCTTGATTTGCAAGACTAATGATTTCCAACTATTAATACAATTCTAAAACATATTTATGTAATATAATGTGGAATAAACCTAATGGCATCATCAAAATACTTATGTCATATGACTGAGAAACACCATTAATAAAGAGCAGGCTAAGAAATACACATTTACATTACATGTTAATGAAGTTTTTAAATATGTTTTTGTAAACAGGAAAATGGAAATAAATACAACTAAATATTTTAATACAATTAATCTAAAAAAATAAGAAACATAGAATGGACAATATGTAGCCTATAATATCAACAGGAATGCTACGATGTAAAGCATGATGTAATCATTACATCATACATTCATACATTGTAGTGAATGAATTCAGTATGAAGATTTAGATACTGTGGTCCAGACTGATTCCCACCAGCTACAGCCCTGTGTATGAATATAAAGAAGATCGTGATGAGGAGGTCATAAGCACTTATGAATATTCACACCAGTTTATTCAGTCAGTGTCACAATGGTCCAGACAGAGTGGTCTATCGATGCGCGTCCACTCTAGATGAACCCGAGGCGCAGTGTCGTGCCAAAACAAGTGCTTTTATGAAAGACAGAGGCTGGAATCGTGCGCTTTGAGAACTGTGAGACAGACAGCGGCCTCTTTTGATGTCAGCATCTTTTGTTTTGTGTGAGATTGTGCATGAGGCACAGGTCCATTTGTTTTAAGGGGTTTATGAATATGTGCATGTCACTCGAGAGCTACACTTTTGCTCTTGTTATCTCTGATTGGACTGTGTTGTCCATGTGCATCTCGGTGTCAGCTGAATTTAGAACAAACAGGACAAACCATCTTTAGCGTTTTATTCCAATAACATTAGACAACAACTAATAACTCACCTTTCACAGTTTGCTATATAGTTTTTGCTACTCCGTAAATAAATAATAGAAATATTATACAAAAATACATAATAAATACATAATAAAAATGACAAAAAACTTATATATTGTTTTACAACTTAATATATATCATCTCTTAATAACAAACATATACCTGGCACTTAAGAGCTTCCCAGGTGCACCTGCCTCTCAAACAGGAAATTGAACTTTACTGTCCTTTTATTGTTCACATGCAATAGTTTATATGATTTTTTTTTTTATTTTATAAATTTTGTTATGAATGTTAAATGTATAGCTTTCTGTAAATTATATTCCAAAACAATAAATATTTTTATATTTACATTTTCACATTTAAATATTTATATTTTCCTTTTCTTTTGAACTATCAGGGCCTGAGACTGTGCATGTTATTATGGTGCCATGCGTCAGCCAAGCAACTGCCATTGAGATGAATGGGAATGCTAACAGATAGCTAGACATTGCATGCAAATAAATCAGCAGGTCTTTTCTCAGAGTAGACCTATAAGTTAGGCTTTTGAGCAAACAGCCCATTTGCTGAAGCAGCTGCAGTCATCCACATCCACCTAGCAACACCTGTTTGCATTAAGCAGAACACATTAGACTTTGCACCTGGAAGTAGATGAGGAAAAGTAGCAAAGTTCAAGAATGAGATGCATGTTTGTATTCTTTAAAAAGGGGTTGGAGAGTTGGCCAGAAAATAGAGATTTTACAAAAAAAACTTTTGGCTAATATACCAGCTGTCTTTACTGGATTAACTTTGGCGGGTTGTCCATGTGCAAACCAAAGGCTTGAAGGATTTACTTAGCATCGGAAGTACTCAGTCATGCAAAACGCTCCTTCTTCTGTTAATGTGGAATATAAAAGCCTTAAAAGGCTTCGCTGATCAAACATGCACAAGCACAAACACTCTCATGCACACAAGCACGTCAAATGTGGAAAAACCAGATCAGCCAATTGAGATAATCTCTCACATCTGATTACTACCATCTCATAAGCTGTCACCGTAGCAGCTGGGGTTGTCATTAAGAGACGTGGTAACAATGGTATATGAACAATAAGTGGGGTAAAACCATGACCTGCGAAGGGGGGTGGGGTGAGACAACAGGAAATAATGGTCTGATGGAGCAATGGACACTCTGAATCAGGCCAGTAGACATCATGGAGGCTATGCTTACTGTGAAACAGTGTGTTTTAACTGCTGCGGACAAATTAAGTGTGAAATTAGTTGACATCTAGAGCGAAAAAGCGGTGGATTTTGCAATCTGCTTGGCCTATTAGTAATCACCTTTTGATAAGGTCTAATGGCAATCAGTCTTAGAAGGGAAAATCAGTGTTGCTCAATGAGATATAAAATACTCAAAGGTTTGAACAGGTAGGTAATTTTTTTTTAAAGTTTTCTGATTCTCAGTGGACAGTGTGCTGGAATGAATGGCTTTTTGAAACGAACTAAAATTAACTAAAATTGTAAAAAAAAAATAATACTTGAAATAAAATAAACATGAACTGAAAAAAAAAATTAAACTTATTTATTTAATTTAACTTGAAGCACTATAATGACTAAAACTAAAACTAAATGAATAAAAAATAATAAAAAAACTATATAGACATACTTTAAATATAAACTAATAAAAGCACAACAAAATTCTACTAAAACTTTAAAATAAAAGTGAAAACAGAAAAGTAAAATCTAATTTAAAATATTAACAAAAACTAAGGCCCCATTTACACTAGTGCGTTTCCGTTTTAAAACGGCATTTTAGAATGAAAACGATCCTCGTCTACACTGGCGTTTCTGCTGCTTTTCAGAAACAATCTCCATTTACACTACACAACCTAAAACGCATGACACAAGACCATTCATGCAGGTACAGACATAGATATGAATAGGTAGATTTCCCTATGCTTGGAGCGATCGAATGGGGAATCTACCTATACATCTATGGGTACAACAATGCGCATGATTGTATTGTTTAGACGGTCGTCAAGGATATGCAGAGTGAATCTGGGTACTTTCAGTCATTCAACTGAAACGGAAACACAAGATCTGAGTCTCAGGCCCGTTTACACTAGTACGTTTTCGTTTTAAAAAATAACTTAAAGCATAACTTTTAAAATGGTTACAAATTACCTGGTTAGTACCAGAACATTTAATGCACTTTTCCGGAATTCATTTGTACAGTCCGTGGCAAAGAGTGTACAAAATGATTATTTTGACTGGAAAGAGCTGACTCAAAAGAGCCATTCATTCCCTAGTTGCATACTGTCAGCTGTCTCAAAACAATCAATGCACGATTAGGGAATGGCCCTTTTGAGTCGGTTCTTTTCTTTCTGGTCTGAATCGTTGTTTCACACAGTTTGTAGTACGGAAATTAATGATTTTAGTTTGATGATGAGAGGCAGGCCCACGCTATTAAAAGCAAATTGGACTTATGATTCACCTAGCTGCCCCAAATAACGAACTGAATCAACGATGAATTGATGTCTCTTTGCCATATCTGTGACGTTAGCATGGGCAAAATGGTCCAATAGATTTGCATTGAAGCCCCTAGCTTTATCTAAGGATGAAATATATTTATATGCTTGAGGGTGGGCCGCTCTTTCAAAGAAATCACATAAAACCCCACACACCCAGGCATCATGATGGCAATGACTTTTGCACAGCCAGACTCACTCACATTTCTTCAAAAAATAAACTGTTTATTTTTATTATTATTATTAATTATTTTAAATGGTTGATAGATTGATGTAGGGCAGGCTATGTACTAAATGCCTTATAAAATAGCAGTTCTTGCCAGCAGTCGTCTGAGTCAATGTTGTTCTGACTCAGACCAGGTATACTAATCTTCGCTCTCTTTCTTCCTCACATGCATGCACACACATTCTTTTCTTATCGCCTACTCTAGTCCTCAAACTGTGCCATTTTTAAAGGATGTGTAGTTGTCATGGAAACCTTTCTCTCCTTCGCTATCTCTCTTCTTCTATCTTGCTGTTAGTGCTCAGTGTCATATCAGTGACACAAATATTGGAGGAAATGAATCTGATCGTATAACCATGCAACAATGACCAGCGGCCGGATTTATCGCACAAGATGACAACACTGGATATAAGTTTTGCATAAAACATGAAGGAGACAAATTTTAGGCATATAGTCCATTCACAAGCCCCAGGACAAATGATCAATATGTCGCTTGCCAATATGGACTTCAGTCTCTATCATCTGTACATAAGAGTACTAATGTTTTTCCCATAAAGTACAGTGAGTCAACATCCTGAAAAACAGTGCTTCATGATACCCTCCATTGTTGATATACCTGTATAAGCCTGGTGTGGCCTGTGCCAGTAATTAGGTTTTTGTTTAGTAGCCTGGAAGTTTCTATACAGGCAGAGCAAGACATAGCAGACAGCTCTCAAAGGCACAGGGCTCCCTAAGGTTGAGAAACTGCTTGTTTCTATGGCAAATAATGACCAGAGGAGCAAATTAAAAGGAAAATGCAATGTTCATGTGCATGCATGTAAAGAGTATAAGAAACTGACTGAGAAAAAAGGCACCAAAAATTGCAAACTGACAAAATGGTAATGAATAATCAGTCGCATCTATATTATACACACACCCATATGGATAAACGTAATATTATACACATTTTATTATATATTTAATATTCAATAATTCAGCAGTTTATTTTTTAATTAAATTTAATTAAATCTATATTCTTTATCTTAATTTTTTTTCATTATATAAGTTTTATATTGTAACATTTTAAACTCCATTTTTATGTTAAATTTCAACATTAAAAAAAATTAATAAAATCGCTGCCGCAATACTTTAAAATTACTGTGCAGTTGCTAAATGTTATGGTTGGTGATACAAATGATACGAACACGATGAAGATCAATGAAAAGTCCTTTAATAAGGTCTATCCAACTAGTACAGGCACAAAAACCAACATAAACGAGAATGGACCTCGACTAGGGAAAACTGAGGGTTTAAGTAGGGGAGCAAACAAAGGAACTGATGAGCTAATCAAACACAGGTGAACATAATTACAATTAGGAGACTAAGGAAAACTAGGTCACAGGGGAACGGGCTAACAGAAAACACAATGAAAACTAGGACAAAAACTTAACATAACCCTAACATTATTCCACACCTCCCGGAAGGCGCGTCCCTTGCTGTAACAGTACCATTGGGAAGGGGGCGGGCCATGGCAGAGCAGACAGTTCGGAAGGCCATGGAGGAGCCTTCGTAGCCTTGTCCCGGTTCCCCGGCCTTTTTGAAACAGATGAACTTTTAAGAATTGAACTGATATTTTGAAACTGAATTTTTAAATTGATATGTCATCTTTAAAATGCAGTCCTCATTATGCTGGAATAACAGCAAAACATGTTGCCACGGTCAAAACAAGCTCTCTTGAAAATAAAGGTTTATTATTGGCATCTATGGTTCCATGGCAAAGCTCTAACATCCATGCATGGAACCTTTCCATTCCAAAAAGGGTTCTTCATAGTGGAAAAAGTTTTTTTTTTTTTTTCTATACTGTAAGAAAAAAATGGTTTTCTAAAAAACGGTTCACTGAAAGGTTTTTTGAGGAACCAAATTTGGTTCTTCTATAGAAACACTGCACAAACTTTATTTTTAAGAGTGCAATGAAAAAATATATACATCTGTTTCTCTGAGAATGAAATTGTGTTTTAGACTAGTTTTTCCCCAATCTTTGTGAGGGTTCTTCTTATCTGCTGTGCTGACAGAAGGTCAGCTGAACATCTGAGATATCTCTGTAGCTCAAACCATCACACGGATGCATTAACCTAAAGGCTAATTGCTTCTGGAGCCGAGAACAGTGACATCCGTGAGCCCGTCACATCTCTCAACGTCATGCATGACCTTTCAAAACAAGGAGAGAGGAAAGTGACACTCTTCCCGTGAGCATGACAGAATAAAAGTGGAAAAAATTTAAAATAAACTCTGCAGTAACCTACTTTGCAAATGATAGCGCAAACATATTTTCAGTAATATAAACTGTTTGTAGCTTTGTTGGGTTTTACCTGAAAGTCAATCAAACCTTAAGCACAAAAAAACTTTAGTTTGACCTTAAACTTTTGTAATCTGCATTTCTTTCAGGTAGGAAAAAACATTTTATTTCTTCCTTTTATTTTGGAAAATATTAAGCAGATTTTAACATATTTGCGGAATGCAGTAATCACAGAGGCCCTGTCAATATTCTACACTCTTAAAAATAAAGGTGCTTCACAATGCCATAGAAGAACCTTTTTTGTCTAAATGGTTCCATAAAGAACCTTTAACATCTGAAGAACCTGTCTGTTTCACAAAAGGTTCTTTTTGGCGAAAGAAGAAAGAGATGGTTCTTTAAAGAACCTTTGACCAAATGGTTCTTTTATGGAACCAAAAAGGCTTCCTCTATGGCATCACTGTGAAGAACCTTTTAAGCGCCTTTATTTTTAAGAGTGTACAGCAAAACAAAATCAGGAAAGTTGATTCAAATGATGGTAAAGTTTCATGAGTTATTCCTGTAACCCCCATAGACTCACTTACACCACAATGATGAATCTTAATTGTTAGATCATTTGAGCTCTTCCTGACAACCATTGTTTTTTTTTTGCCACATCCAGTGAGCCATAAACACAACCCCCTAAAACACGGCATTAATTATTTAATGTCCATTACACTTCAGGGCAATTGCCTTAAAATACCAGGAAAAAATCCCTTAACAAAAAAAAAAAGAAAAGAAAAAAGTATCCCGCAATTGTTACCTGATTTACCCAATAAAGTGTTACCATTTTCAGGTTTCCATACCCCAATGAATTTGCAGAGTTATTATAGTATAATTTATGCATTATGATAATATTTATTCATATTATTTTATATTTTATATTTTAGTATTGTCTTAGTTTTAGTGTACATATTTGGCTTGTTTCATTTTATTTTTATACATTTTATTATAAGTATTTTTCTATATATTTTTGCTTAGCTTATTTAGCTTAGTTTATTTTTATTTGAGTAATTCATATATTATATAAATAGTAGGCCTTAATTAAAATATATATCATCTTTACATAAACACAAGTTCAAGTTTTTTTTCTTCAGTTTAAGTAATAGTTGCATTTTAAAATTATATGAATATATGAGCTTTTTTAATTAACAAAACATTTTTTTTTTAAGTTTTAACAATAACAACAATGCAAATTTGTCACTCAATTTGACATAAAACAACGCATGTCCGATAAATTAAATCAACATCCATTGTCATTTCAATAAATTAAATAGGATTTCATTGGTTGTGAAGACAAGTACATGTAAGCCACATAATGTTTCTGGTGAGACTCTGTAGAATGAAAGACTTGTTCATTTAATTGGTTTTAGTAAATCAATACTCCCAGCCACTGGCGTGGACACAAAACAAACAGTTGATTTCATGAACTACAGGTCAATAGATACTACAGTGGTGCCTTCAGAACTGAATGAATAAAAAAGAGTCAAGCCAGCAGCCCCCTTTAAATGATTGTGTCCCTGCTGTCTTATCTGAGGCAGAGGACCTTCATCCCCACACAGATAAACGGACAGAAAAGCCTCAGCCGCTAGTGCCTTTGTGCCTTTGTGAATGTTATCACTGTCACAGGGTGTCTGTAATTATCAAGCGTTTAGAGGTTCCTGCAAACATGAGGGCTCCACTCAGGATGTTACCGGTATGGCAGGTTTGAGTGTGGATGTGGATTCACTTCTCCTCAGGGTGTTCTGTAAAGAATGAGTCACACTGCCTTCCTGGCTGCTGCCATTACTGATTACATTATAGATTGCTGGGAAATGAAAACCAATAGCGATGATGTAAATAAAAAGGTGGCAGAAGTGGCCATTACTTCATCATGACACAACCTGTCTCGGGCACACAATATTAAATCATTAGACACATGGTTTAATGGTCTCTTAACAGAAATGACTTTTCCGGTGAACAATATTTTTGTGCACAATTATTGGACTATTTTGTTATACAAATATAATCTAAATCAGGCATAATATATAGGAATATACAATGTCTAATTTTTTATTTTGGATTTAATTTTATTTTATTCTTATGTTAATATTTTGGTTTTTGATAAAGACAATGAATAATATAAACAGTAAATGATCATAGTATCTATTTTATTACATCAATTTGCAATGTATAAAAGGAACTGAGAAATAGGGTAATCTCGCCACCTGCTGGAATTTTATGGCAATGTGTTGTTTATTATGTGGCTTAAATCACCAACACAGAGTGTATTTAATTATGGGTAACGTTTCTCTAACCATATTCTCAGACAATTAAACACCTATTTTATTAGAGTTATGATAAACTGGGGTAACTTTTTATCATCCCTGAAAAAAAAAAAAAAGTTTTGGGGGAAAAATTGCAGTGGTAACAATAATTGCAGCAACTAGTCTATATTCTGGTGGACATTATGGTCACCATAGTGGGGTATTGCAAACAAACAAACAAAAATTAAAGCAGTCATTTTTAATAGGGTCAGTTAAAAAAAAAAAAAGTTTGCCAATACAGGTGCTGGTCATATAATTAGAATATCATCAAAAAGTTAATTTATTTCACGAATTCCATTCAAGAAGTGAAACTTGTATTTTATATTCATTCATTACACACAGACTGATATATTTCAAATGTTTTTTTTTCTTTTAATTTTGATGATTATAACTGACAACTAAGGAAAATCCCAAATTCATTATCTCAGAATATTAGAATATTATTTAAGACCAAACCAAAGAAAGGATTTTTAGAAATCTTGGCCAACTGAAAAGTATGAACATGAAAAGTATGAGCATGTACAGCACTCAATACTTAGTTGGGGCTCTGTTTGCCTGAATTACTGCAGCAATGCGGCGTGGCATGGAGTCGATCAGTTTGTGGCACTGCTCAGGTGTTATGAGAGCCCAGGTTGCTCTGATAGTGGCCTTCAGCTCTTCTGCATTCTTGGGTCTGGCATATCGCATCTTCCTCTTCACAATACCCCATAGATTTTCTATGGGGTTAAGGTCAGGTGAATTTGCTGCCCAATTAGGAACAGGGATACCATGGTCCTTAAACCAGGTACTGGTAGCTTTGGCACTGTGTGCAGGTGCCAAGTCCTGTTGGAAAATGAAATGTGCATCTCCATAAAGTTGGTCAGCAGCAGGAAGCATGAAGTGCTCTAAAACTTCCTGGTACACGGCTGTGTTGACCTTGGACCTCAGAAAACCCAGTGGACCAACACCAGCAGATGACATGGCACCCCAAACCATCACTGACTGTGGAAACTTTACACTGGACCTCAAGCAACATGGATTGTGTGCCTCTCCTCTCTTCCTCCAGACTCTGGGACCCTGATTTCCAAAGGTAATGCAAAATGTACTTTCATCAGAGAACATAATTTTGGACCACTCAGCAGCAGTCCAGTCCTTTTTGAAGTGAGACACTTCTGACGCTGTCTGTTGTACAAGAGTGGCTTGACACAAGGAATGCAACAGCTGAAACCCATGTCTTGCATACGTCTGTGCGTAGTGGTTCTTGAAGCACTGACTTGAAGCAATCTCCCCCACATTTCTGAATGGGTTTTGTTTCACAATCCTCTCCAGGGTGCGGTTATCTTGTACACTTTTTTTCTACCACATCTTTTCCTTCGCCTCTCTATTAATGTGTTTGGACACAGAGCTCTGTGAACAGTCAGCCTCTTTTGCGATGACCTTTTGTGTCTTACCCTCCTTGTGCAAGGTGTAAATGGTCGTCTTTTGGACAACTGTCAAGTCAGCAGTCTTCCACATGATTGTGTAGCCTACAGAACTAGACTGAGAGACCATTTAAAGGCCTTTGCAGGTGTTTTGAGTTAATTAGCTGATTAGAGTGTGGCACCAGGTGTCTTCAATATTGAACCTTTTCACAATATTCTAATTTTCTGATATACTGAATTTGGGATTTTCCTTAGTTTTCAGTTATAATCATCAAAATTAAAAGAAATAAACATTTGAAATATATCCGTCTGTGTGTAATGAATTAATATAATATACAAGTTTCACTTTTTGGATGGAATTAGTGAAATAAATGAACTTTTTGATGATATTCTAATTATATGAGCAGCACCTGTAGAGGGTTGTATGGAACAAAAATGCAGCAGTTGCCTGCATATGAAAAAACCCTATTAATTAATGAGAATTTAGTTTTAAGTCAATGATTTACCCTAACAAACAAACCATTGACATTTCATTTAACTCATAATTAAGAAGAGATATTTATTCCCATTATCTTCAGTTTATCTAATTAGTTTCACTAAGCAGCTAACTGGCAGACAGATTTTAGCAACAATCTGTTTCTACACTATCAAAACTGAAGTATATATTAGGTTTAAGACTACAGGCAAAGTAGATTAAAATGCAGCATGAATTAATCATCCTGTCACAGAAAGTGAACTGCAGGGGAAATCATTTTAAGTGAAGAACAAGAGAAAAATTGTGTCACACCTGTGTGACTCACCAGCAGCTTTCTCTGAGTGAGATCCGGGCATATAATATCTCCAGCTTGAGCTGAAGAATGCTGGCAGGAAATCTTTGAAGAGCATTTCTTTGAATATCTGTTGCTTCCTGTGTTTCACACAGGAGGGGATAATGGCTGGGTTTCTCTTTTTTTCTTGTGCATGTGTGTCTGAGGAAAACAATAACCAGAAAGAGACAGACACAGAGAAAACAGTCCAATTTCACACTCACGTCATTCCAAACTCATTTGAGCTAGCCATTACATGGTTTCAAAGTGAGTGACGTGACATACAGCCAAGTATGGTGACCCATACTCAAAATTTGTGCTCTGCATTTAACCCATCCAAAGTGCACACAAACAGCAGTGAACACACACACACCCGGAGCAGTGGGCAGCCATTTATGCTGCGGCGCCCGGGGAGCAGTTGGGGATTCGGTGCCTTGCTCAAGGGCACCTCAGTCGTGGTAATGCCGGCCTGGGACTCGAATCCACAACCTTAGGGTTAGGAGTCAAAACTCTCTAACCACTAGGCCATGACTTCCCCACTGTATTTCAGAAGATAGAGAAAATGTTTGCATCCTTTTTCAGACTTGAAAGCCTCAGTTTCCATTCATTTTAAACACATGGAGTGAATTTCTTCAGACTTTCTCCTTTGTTTTCCATGGAAGAAAATGAGTAATATTACAGTGTGATGAACTATTCCTTTAAGACAGGGAGAAGAAGAAAAAGCAATCGTTCGAGGGGGTGAGGGGGTGTTTGCTTAATCAGAAAATGCATATGCAACACATTAAAATGATAAATACAAATAATAAATACATCTAGATGTGTACTTTCAAGAAAGTTAGACACTGTTAGAACAAAGAACGTGCATGCGCACACAGTAGCCACACAAATAGTCTCGAAACAAACGCAAATCCACATTGACACGCTGCAAGTTGCACACACGGTTTGATTTTTGAAGATGCACACATGGATTGACTGATTTTCCACAGTTTGCAGGAGGAGCAAATACTGTGCCACAAGCCCACCTCTGGTGAAAGCAAAGCTGTGTTGTGTTTTTAAAGCCTGTGATCTTATTCCTCAGACACGCCGCACAGAAAGAGATGTAATGGTCATAAGAAAAACAACAAGGAGGTATGTTTTCCCACATGCAATTTGCACTACCCTGTAGTAGCTATTCTGTATAACACAGTAAAAGTTAACAAAATGATTAAGGTTGGAAACTGGTATTATACAGAACCGATTGCTTTTTACACCAACAACTGAACTTCCAGTAGGCTACGTGAGAACTTTGACAGTGCTTCCTGAACTTTTCTGTGAACAGTCTTACTATTGCCACATTTCCACCGAAATTACCTGTAACAATTGTACCAGGAACTTTTTTCCCAGGAATTTTTTCACCCCAGACCTGTTGCTTTCTGCATTTCCTAAAGTACCGTGAAGATTAGGCAAATAGTCTGGTGACGTAGGTCTGCGCGCGTTTCTCAATACAAAGTACGCAAATTTCAGACTTGCATCCTCGGTAGTTCGGACTTTGCGAGTTTGACTCGGAAGTGTGGTCTCCCGCGGACGGGTCGACACAAGTCCAGTAATTCTGCAAACAGCAGCGTACTTGATAACATCAGTCAGCTCGCCTTGGCTACTTCAATTTTCCTCACTGTATATTTACAATAAGACAAAATATATCAAACACCACTGCCTCTTTTCGTTTTCATTTAAACATATTAATAGCCGCAGAAATGGAAATTAAGGGAAATGTGTAGGCCTATATAGCCTACATTACAATGAAACTAAAAATTTTATCAAACAGTATTGCCTCTTTTTTATTTTCGTTTTATTAACATATTAGTTGAATAAAGACCAAAGATTACCTATTTATATTTGATGTTTAACCACTAAAAACTTGTTTTGACCTCACTGATTGGAGTGTTTTTGAAGCTGTAACCACCGATCTGGATGAGCTCACAGAGACTGTAATTTTATATATCAGTTTCTGTGAAGATATTTGCATTCCTACCAGGACATTCTTATCATTTAATAATGATAAACCGTGGTTTACTGGGAAGCTCAAACAGGTTCGTCATGCCAAAGAGGATGCTTACAGAAGTGGGGATAAAATATTGTATAACCAGGCCAGGAACAGACTAACAAAGGAGATCAGAGTGGCTAAAAAAAAATACTCGGAAAAGCTGAGAAAAGAGCTGTCAGCAAACAATCCGGCGTCAGTATGGACTGCTCTGTATGTACAAGACACCTCCCCCACTGTCTGTGGAGAATCAACAACTGGCTGACGATCTGAATGTGTTTTACTGCAGATTTGAAAAGGATAGTCTACCACCCCCCATCCGCTCCGATCTGCATTTCACACATTCACTTACCACTCCAGCAACCCCCCTCCCCCACCATTCAACCTGTGCTTAAGGTCTGTGTAGAGGACGTGAACCGGGTCTTCAGGAAGCAGAAATCTAAAAAAGCTTCAGGCCCAGATGGTGTTTCACCTACCTGTTTAAAAGTCTGTGCTGACCAACTGGCCCCCATCTTCACACAGATTTTCAACAGATCATTGGAGCTGTGTGAAGTTCCCTGCTGCTTCAAACACTACACCAGGGATAGGCAACTTTGGTCCTGGAGGGCCACTGTCCTGCAGAGTTTAGCTCCAACCCTAATTAAACACACCTGAACAAGGCAATCAGTGTTTTCGGGATTACTAGATAGATACAGGCAGGTGAGTTTTTATGAGGGCTGAAGCTAAACTCTGCAGGATAGGGGCCCTCCAGGACCGGAGTTGCCTATCCCTGCACTACACCATCATTCTGGTTCCCAAAAAGCCCAAAATCACTGGACTTAACGACTACAGACCTGTCGCTCTCACGTCTGTGGTCATGAAGTCACTTGAGAGACTGGTCCTGGCCTACCTGAAGGAAATCACTGGACCCTTGCTGGATCCTCTTCAGTTTGCCTACAGAGCAAACAAGTCTGTGGATGATGCAGTCAACATGGGATTGCATTACATCCTGCAACACTTCGACAGACCTGGGAATTAGAAGGATCCTATTTGTGGACTTCAGTTCGGCCTTTAATACCATCATGCCTGACCTTCTCTCTGAGAAACTCACACAGCTCTTCGTGCCCACCTCCATCTGTCAATGGATCACAAGCTTCCTGACAGACAGTCAGCAGCTAGTGGGAATGGGCAAACTCACATCCAGGACTATCACCATCAGCACTGGCGCCCCCCAGGGATGTGTTCTCTCCCCACTGATCTTCTCTCTCTATAAGAATGTCTGCACTTCAAAGGACCCCTCTGTCAAGCTCCTGAAGTTCACAGACGACACTACAGACATCAGCCTCATTAAGGACAGAGACGAGTCTGCTTACAGACAGGAGGTTGAGCAGCTGACTGTCTGGTGCAGTCTTAACAACCTGGAGCTCAACACTCTCAAAACTGTGGAGATGATCGTGGACTTCTTTTTTTTTTCCTCTACTTCTATTTCTGTATATATAGTACATTATTTAATTTTTTGATTCCTTTATATATATATATATATATATATATATATATATATAACAATATATATATATATATATATATAGTGGCGAGGTGAGGAACTACACGACAACCGATGGACAGAGAAAATCCCCGAAGGGTGGATTTATTGATAACTTGGTGCTCTGAGTGAAGACAGTGCTCTCCGTAGTGCTCCAACTCCCTCGTGCTCTCTGGGTCTTGAGTGGTGGATCCCGTGCGGTGCTCTCCTGGTTGGGGCTGACGGTCACACGCTGCTCTCTGTGACAGAGGAGGAAAGAGTTAGGCTCTGTGTCGGGAGACATTGCTCACCATACTGCTTTCCTCCCCGGCTGAAGTAGACGCCTCTTCATGAGCTGCAGGTGCGGCCGCTCAGCCCGTGACGAGCTAGTGCCGGTGATTCCGCTGTGTTGCCAGGGCGACGCTGACGAGCGCTCGGGACACACGTCACACTCCCCCCCCCTAAGCGTCGACCTGCGCCTGCGGAACAATGGGGAGATATGGGAGGGTGGGGAGTGGAGCCTGACAGACCTGCGAAAGCTGCCCCTATCCTGGAGAGGCCGTCCGCGTTGGCGTTGGCTGTCCCCGCCCGGTGTTGTACGGTGAAGTGGAAGTCCTGGAGCGCAAGGAACCACCGGGTCACCCTGGGATTGGTGTCCTTTGCGCGGGCCATCCACTGCAGTGGCGCATGATCGGTCAACAGGGTGAACCGGCAGCCGAGGAGGTAATAGCGAAGCTCCAGGACTGCCCACTTGACAGCCAACGCTTCCTTCTCCACGGCGGCATACCGTTGTTCGGTCGGGGTCAGCTTCCGGCTAATATAGATCACCGGGTGTTCCTCGCCGTCCTGGACCTGGGAGAGAACGGCTCCTAACCCGGTGTCTGAGGCGTCCGTTTGCACCAGGAAGGGGCAGGTGAAATCGGGGGCTCGCAGGACTGGCTCCGTGGTGAGGGCTGACTTCACCTGCTGGAATGCCTCTTCCGCTTCCGGACTCCAGGCTACCTTCTCGGGTTGCCCCTTCCTGGTCAGATCTGTCAGGGAAGAGGCTAAGGAGGAGAAGTTAGGGATAAAACACCGGTAGTATCCCGCCAACCCCAAAAAGGCTCGTACCTGGGTCTTGGTAGTGGGCCGCGGTGCCGAGAGGATAGCTGTCACCTTATTTTCCTGGGGCCGGATGAGGCCGCGACCCACGCAGAAGCCCAGGTACTTGGCTTCGGAGAGAGCCAGGTGACATTTCCGGGGGTTGGCGGTGAGCCCCGCCCGGCGGAGTTCCAGCAGCACCCTCCGGAGCCGCTCTAAATGCTCCCCCCAGGTCTCGGAATGGATGACCACGTCATCGATGTAGGCCGCGGCGTAGGCCATATGGGGCCTCAGCAGGACATCCATGAGCCTCTGGAAGGTGGCGGGTGCCCCGTGCAGGCCGAAGGGAAGGACCCGGTATTGCCAGTGGCCACTGGGGGTTGAGAAGGCTGTCTTGGGCTTGGCATCCTTAGACAGAGGGACTTGCCAATAGCCTTTGGTGAGGTCGAGAGTCGATATGAACCGGGCCCTTCCCAGTCTATCCAGGAGCTCATCGACTCGGGGCATGGGGTAGCCATCAAATTCAGAGACCTCATTTAGGCGGCGGAAGTCGTTGCAGAACCGGAGGGTGCCGTCGGGCTTCGGGACCATTACGATGGGGCTGGACCAGGGACTCCACGAGGGCTCAATTACCCCCAACTTCAACATCTCCTGTACCTCTGTCTCGATGGCGTGTCGCCGAGCCTCCGGGACACGATAGGGTCGCTGCCGGACGATAACTCCTGGTGGTGTTCGGACTTCGTGCTGGATGACGGTCGTCCGCCCTGGCAGGGGGGAGAACACATCCAAGAACTGACCGACCAGGTGCTGCAGTTCCGTCTTCTGGGCCGCGGAGAGATTGGGATCCATGCCTACAACCACGGGAGAGGTGGTGGCGAGGGCCGAGAGCTGGGGTCCGGTCCCCACCCAGCGCTTCAACAGATTTATATGATAGAGCTGCTCCTCTTTTCGGCGACCCGGTTGGCGCACTTTATAGGTGACGGGTCCTACCGGTTCGGTGACCGTGTATGGGCCCTGCCAGCGTGCCAGGAATTTACAGGCGGAGGTGGGGACCAGAACCATGACGTAGTCTCCCGGCTGGAACTCCCGTGGTTGGGCGGCCCGATTGAAGAGGCGCTGCTGGTCTTGCTGGGCCTTGGACAGGTGCTCCCGGACCAATGGCATGACCCTGTCGATCCGCTCTCTCATGGCCTTGATGTGCTCGAGGGTGGTCCGACCTACCGCAGGCTGTTGCTCCCAAGCTTCCCGGGCGACATCTAGAAGCCCTCGGGGTTGGCGGCCGAAGAGGAGCTCGAAGGGCGTGAAGCCGGTGGAAGCCTGGGGCACCTCCCGGATCCCGAACAGCACATACGGGATCATTTGGTCCCAGTCGCGTTGGTCCTCGGCCACGACTCGTCGCAGCATTTGTTTAAGGGTCTTGTTAAAACCGTTCCACGAGCCCATCAGTTTGTGGATGGTATACGCTGGTCCGGATCTGCCGGACTTTGAGGAGCTTGCAGAGGTCAGCCATGATCCGGGACATGAAAGGAGTGCCCTGGTCGGTCAAGATCTCCGCTGGTAGGCCAACACACGACTACTCAGTAAGAAGAGCTCCTGTGCGATGTTCTTTGCGGTGGCTTTGCGGAGGGGAATGGCCTCTGGGTAGCGGGTGGCATAATCCACGATAACTAGGATGTGTTCATGCCCCCGGGCGGACTTCGGCAGCGGCCCCACCAGGTCCATCCCGATGCTCTCGAAGGGCACCTCTATGATAGGTAGCGGGATCAGCGGGCTGGGGGGAGGAGTATGTGGCGATGTCCGTTGGCACGTCGGGCAAGCTTGGCAGTACCGCTTGACATCCCCCTCCAGTCCTGGCCAGTGGAAGCGATCCCGGATCCGTTGCGCAGTGTTTTGAGCGCCGAGGTGGCCAGCCATCGGGTGGGCATGGGCGAGTTCCAACACCGTCTGGACTTTGCTTCGCGGTACCACCAGCAACGTCTTTTCCTCCCCCCTTCGCTGCGCGACACAGTAAAGCAGGCCGTTTTGAACCACGAAATGGGGAGTGGGGTGGGGAGCCGGTTGTAAATCCTCTCCTTCCGCCACCCGCACTTGAGACCAGCAATGCTTGAGGCGTTCGTCCCCGCGCTGCTCGTTGGCGAGCGTTCCCCCTCCAGCTATCTGCTGGAAGACATCAAAGAACAGGTTAGAGTTTTGGGGAGGGGGGACTCACCTCCTCGCGGGCTGTCCGATGTCAGCAGCGCGGGGCGTCGTCGAGGGCGCCTTGCTGATCTCCGGCGTCGGCGGTCCCCGGCCCGGCTAGCAGGCTGTGTGCTGGAGGTGAGGAGCTGATCAAACCCCGGCCAATCCCGGCCGAGGAGAACGGGTACCGGTAGGTCCTTTAAGATTCCCACTTCGACGGGCCAGGATCCAGGTGTCGCGCGGTGATGGTCACTCGCCGTGCCGGTACCTGCCTGGTATCCCCGTGCACGCACGTTATCGCCAGCCGGGCTCTGGAACCGGTTCTGGGCGGAAGGACAGTTTGGTTGTATCAGGCTTACCCCGCTGCCCGAGTCGAGGAGGGCGATGAACGGCCGGCCATTGATATGCACCTCGGCTCGTGGTGCCTCCGGCGGCGGGTTGTGCATTGAACAGCCTGCTAGCCAGATCCGTCCTGGGGAGCGCGGCGGCTCGGTGGGCATCGGTTCGTCCTGGGGGCCGGGAACCGCAGGCCTGCTCACGGGTCGCTGGGTGCCCTCCGGCGAGCGTCGCTCCTGGACCACCCTTCGGGGAAAAAGGCGGCGCGCTCGCTCCCCTACCTCCCGGTGTTGGGCGGCCTCCGCCAGCTCAATGGCCTCCACGAGCTCGTCGAGAACGGTGGGATTCCTCATGCCAGCCGCCTGCCTCAACGCGCGGGGGAGGGCGCGGAGGAGTCGGTCGATCACCACACGCTCAGCTACCTTGTGTGCGGAGGGACCCCCTGTCAACAGCCAATGGTGGGCCAACCGGGTTAGTTCTGCCGCTTGGGCGCGAGCGGGCTGTCGAGCTCGATATGCCCAGTCATGGAACTGCTGCGCCGCACAGATTGGGGAGAGGCCTACTCTGCTCAGGATTTCCTTTTTCACCTCTTCATAGTCCCGGCTTCTCTCCGCCGTCATGGTGAAATACGCCCGCTGCGCTTCCCCGGTCAGCAGCGGCGAGAGAAGTCTGGCCCACTCGTCCTCTGGCCACGCCTCCCGGATCGCGGTGGCCTCAAACATTTGCATATACATCTCCACATCGTCGTGCGCCGTCATTCGCGGCATCAGCTGTACGGCTTGGACACGGGGGTCAGGCAGCGGCATGCGGTGGGCGGCGGTACGGAGGGCGGCGAGCTCGCGTTCGGCGTCTCCTTGACGTGAGGCCATGTGCTCCATTATTTGCTGCTGGCGGATGCTCACCTCGGTGAGGTGTTTAAGCAGCTCTTCCATGCCGGGGGGAGGAGCGGCCGCCTGGGGAAACAGAGCAGAGGGAACAAAAAACCAATGTCAACAAACAAAAAAAAAAACAAAAAAAGAAAACAAAATGGGTGACGGTGACTTCCTCAGGGGTCGGTTGTCGGTGTTCACCTCACACTATGCCCGCATTCTCCACCATTTGTGGCGAGGTGAGGAACTACACGACAACCGATGGACAGAGAAAATCCCCGAAGGGTGGATTTATTGATAACTTGGTGCTCTGAGTGAAGACAGTGCTCTGCGTAGTGCTCCAACTCCCTCGTGCTCTCTGGGCCTTGAGTGGTGGATCCCGTGCGGTGCTCTCCTGGTTGGGGCTGACGGTCACACGCTGCTCTCTGTGACAGAGGAGGAAAGAATTAGGCTCTGTGTCGGGAGACATTGCTCACCCTACTGCTTTCCTCCCCGGCTGAAGTAGACGCCTCTTCATGAGCTGCAGGTGCGGCCGCTCAGCCCGTGACGAGCTAGTGCCGGTGATTCCGCTGTGTTGCCAGGGCGACGCTGACGAGCGCTCGGGACACACGTCACAATATTTGTTTTTTATTAAATTTATATATATATATATATATATATATATATATATATATTAGTGTTATATTACATCCCTACTGTGTTATTCCTATGTATGTCTGCACTATGTGTGTACTTTCTTCAACACTGGAAGCTCCTGTCGTCAAGTCAAATTTCTTTTGTGTGTAAACATACTTGGTAATAAAGCTCTTCTGATTCTGATTCTAAAGAGACACCAGAGCCAGCGGCAAATGTCAGAAGGACTAGCCGAGTTGAGACAGCTCTAGGCTGATACATGAGCACTGATCGTCTCCGAAATCGGCAAAACACATTTTTAAATAGGTGCTTTCTTTATAAATAAACCGCAGATTTGAGGTTTAAACAACTACATTGTCACCTGAAATACTTTTAAAACTACATTTCATGACTCAGTAACAGTAATATTTTGAAAATTATCAGAATAAATGGTGGTTGAAATCACAATGCTGCGTGAACTTAACCAATCAGCATGTTAAGTGCCTAAGTCACGTCCATGAAAGTTCCGGACCTTTGAAAAAGTACTACCTCACCAGCAGGGACATTCTGAGGGGCATTTTTTTACCCGGAACTTTATTTAGATCCTGGTTCCTGCGGTAGAAACACACCGAGTACCAGCCCAAAGTCCCTAGTTCCTGGGTAAAGTTCCAGCGGTGGAAGTGCCGCATAAATCTACAGCAAAAACTACAGCAATCAGCAAAGTTTATTTCCTGAACGAATGACTCTTATGATTCAGTTCTTTTGAGTGAATCAAAGCATAAGGGCCTCTCGCAACTACAGCGTGACTAGTAAAGAATGATTCTTGAAGGATTGACTCTTAGGAGACGGTTCTCTTTGGCAAATCAGATCATACAGTGCAACCAGTGAAATTTGATTCCCAAACGGATGATTCAAATGAGTCGTTATTTTTTTCAGTGAATCAATCTGGTACTTTTTAGTGAATCTAAACACTTGTAAATCATTCGAAACAGTTACTTAATTGTGAAATTAAGCACAATTTAACATGACATGGGGCTGTGGGGAAAGAATAAAAGATATCGTGGCCACAAATTTCTTTCTACGATGTATTAATTCGCAGTTATAAATCGCGGAAATTATTAATTCGTGGCTATGATTTTCCCCCGCATGTCATGTGCGCTGCTCCGTAGCAGGGGCGTAAATTTCATCTGACAGTTGGGGGGGACAATAAACATAACATTTCTCAAGAGCAATTTTTGAAGGGGACACAAATAATAAATCTAAAATTGCACTTGTAAGGATATGTATACACAGAGGAAAGCCTTACTACTATATATGCTTTTCATACTTTCCTGGACCTTGACACTGTTATTTATTTGGCAGTATATGAGACAGTCTCAAGCCTCCCTGATTTCATCTAAAATATCTTAAATTGTGTTCCGAAGACGAACAAAGCTTTTACTGGTTTGGAACGACATGGGGGTAAGTGATTAAAGACAAAATTTTCATTTTGGGATGGAGTAACCCTTTAAGGTCTGTTAAAATAAGGTCTGTTGTTAACGTTGAAATACTGCATGGTCAAATAGAGACTGTTTTTAAAAATTCGCAGGAATACGTGCAAACTTACGGTACATTCACACGGGGCGTCTGCGTCGACGCTTGATGGAGGGCGTTTCTGAAGCTTGGTGCTAACACGACCGTCATAGTGACAATAGCCAATCATATTAGTTTTCTGGTGTTGTATGAAAGCGATTGGTTAGTGTCTGCACCAGGGTATTTGCATAAGGTGATCTGATTGGCTGACGCCTGCATTGGTGCTTGAAAAGTTGAAAATTTTTCAATTTCTGCCACGAGCAACGGACCCAACATGACACGATGGACCCACAATTAATTTCGGCAATGCTTGACGTCACTCCATTCAAAGTTAACGAGAGGCGTTGACGCCCTGGTTTTTCAAGCGCCAACGCAGGCGTCAGCCAATCAGATTGCCTTATGCAAATACCCTGGTGCAGAAGCTAACCAATCGCTTTCATACAACACCAGAAAACTAATATAATTGGCTATTGTCACTATGACGGTCGTGTTAGCACCAAGCTTCAGAAACGCCCTCCATCAAGCGTCGACGCAGACGCCCCGTGTGAATGTACTGTTAGATCTCATGAAGCCTTAAAGGTCCCCTGAAATGCTTTGAAACATGCAGTGTTATTCTGTGTGTTGACATCATTTTAACTGAAACAGGAAGACAGGGCGGGACCATACAGTCTATGGCAGGGATAGGCAACTTCAGTCCTGGAGGGCCACTGTCCTGCAGAGTTTAGCTCCAACCCTAATTAAGCACACCTGAACAAGGCAATCAGTGTTTTCGGGATTACTAGATAGATACAGGCAGCTGAGTTTTTATGAGGGCTGAAGCTAAACTCTGCAGGATAGTGGCCCTCCAGGACCGGAGTTCCCTATCCCTGGTCTATGGGCAGGACATATCAAGCAGCCCCGCCCCTTTTTAAAATAGCCAATAGCGTTTGTTTATACCACAGATTGGCCCGACTGTTCAGAGCCATTGAGCACCGTAAAGCCGCATTTGACAGGGTATGACAGCCACAATCACATCCATATTGCTATAAAATATAGCATTCTGTGTAGAATTCAAATAGGTCCAATACAATTTGTGGTCTGCACCGACGCGTGCATGTGATCCGTGTGCTTTCGTGCCTCTGATAGCGTGACACAGTGCGAAACCATTCTTTTTCCTCAATGGAAAACACATCTACACTGTCTGTATCGTCCCCTGTCCCCTATATAGTGCACTACGTGCCATTCACCATACAGAAAATACAAATTCTGTAAACAAGTGACGATTAAATCTATCTCTTATAGCGTAGGGGGTGGGCGCTTCAGATTCTAGAGAGCATTTGAAGTGAGAGACTGTAAGTTTTGAATGCTTATATCTCCTAAATGTGAATTTTGACATTGTTTTGGAACACACCAGCTTATTCATGAACTTAAGGCTAACATATCAATACTAAAAGCTAAAAAAACTTACATTTTGTTTTCATGGGGACTTTAAGACATGCCGCTACAAATAAGTGTTAGACTTTCTGAGTATGTTTTCGTTGCAATTAAAGTACCTGCATAGAGAAACAGAAATAGCCTACCCCGTAACCACAGTGTTGCGCAATCACTGCAGAGGAATGCTTGTGTAATAAAACAAGGACTCATCCTTTCTGCATATTTTTATAATGCGCAGTGCAATTCAAGCAGCAACTTTCACATTGCATCGACATGCAAAAGAGTAGCCTACACCACATCCTGAATCCAAGATAAACCGCCCCAAACATTATTTGTTGTAATTATCAGTGTTCTGCTCACGGGAGTGGCTTTATCTGAGACCGAGACAGCAGCGCACCTCACTTGAATGAAAGAAGCAGGCGAACGGAATTCAAGGAAGTTAGTCGAGAAAACTTTCTACCCTTCAAACGATTCGTCCTCCGCCATGGCGTACGCAGCGTATTGGTCGCGCATCGTAAGTAGATCCGTGCCATGATTTGAACTGCACAGAAAACTACTACTTCCAATGCAAAAAAAAGTCATAGAGTTCAAAGGAGGGTCCTTTAAAGAGTTGACAAATGTAAATACTTCAGGATTAAGTTGATCTTTGTACTTGTAGCCTACACACAGGCTCAGTTATTAAAAAAAACAACAACAAAAAAAACAACAGTAGGTTTATATTAGAAGTTGGTCGTTGTCGAATTTGGTGTAATGAAATTAGGGTTTAATGCGTTTGCATGGATTGTAAAGTTTCCTCAAGTGTTGTGCTGGATACTGGAGTCGCTTTGCAATTGTTAAAGAGTTAAGAGAATTCAAAGAATGTCATATGGCTTATGCGCTGCGTAACATCAAAGTTAAAAGTCAAACGAGAAAAGACTGAAATGGAGTCTATTTAGATAGGAATAAATGCCAGAAATAGAGTATTTTCTCAAGAATGGTTGTGTTAATGCTTTTTACCCAGATTTGTATTGTCATATTCCTCAGATAGAGTGTTAAGTAATCATTTTGGGTGTAGCATGTTGAACCCTCAGGTTATTGTAAATTTTGACAGGGTGCTAAGAAACTTTTCTTTGTTTGTGTCTTAATTTCTTTGTAGACAGGTGACACTTCATTACAAAAAGCCAGTGTTCCTCAGACCTCAAGGTTCCAGGTAAGATAGAATTTAGTTTATTTTAAAAATATAATTCAGAACAGAATTCAAATGTGCTACACTATCAGAGGAAACAGGGTAAGAAGCTGGCAAAAGGTACATCTTTGTACCTTGTAAATGCTACATATTAGTACCAAAAGTGTACATAAGATTATCTTTATAAAGGGTTCCACCCCAATGACAATTTTGTACCTTTTTTTCGGAGGGTTCCCGCGGTCATGGAAAACCTGGAAATATTATATTTTTAAAGCTGTGCTTTCCAGTCATGAAAAATCATGCAAATTAAGAAAATCAGGTTAATTTGTATAGAAAAAAAATATGGGTATTGTTATCTGCAAAATAATTAGCTTGTAATTGCGCTTTGTGAATTTCATGTCTGTGAGATAATTATTTTTAAATAATAATAACAAAGTTTGGAATCCAGTTAACCGTGAATGACTGAAAAAATAATGGAAATTCATTTAAATTGCTAAAACAGCATGTGTAATACCTGCATAAAACTTGCATAATCCATTCATCAAGAATATACTTCAGCTTCTCATGGAGCATTGACACCCTCTTGTGGACAATAAAAGCCCTTGCCAGTCACTGACCTTTAGTTAAGATGATTTATTGCCCCTAATCATTCTAGTGTCGCAGATATGAACTGTAATTCTTCATAGCCATGAGTGTTTTATCACCCATCTCTGCCATGTTTGCACACCCAGCCCAGAAAATGTAAAACAGCATTCCTTTATGACACAATTCTCCATCTACTTTAGAGAGCCATACCTGAAGAGACAGTGGTGAAATGCATTTATGAATATGCAGTGCATTAAATATATTGATTTTGTATAGCTAGGAATGCACTTGTTTGCTAGAAGGCCCCTGGTGTGGCTGCAATGTTTCAGTGTCCCGTGACTGTCATGAAATGTTCTCAGGGACATTTTGTTGCTATATATATATCTTGAAACTCCACTTCATCGTGTGCTCTAGTTACATTGACAAACACCGGGCACCAGCCTGGTAATACCAAGAGCTGCTAAACTCAATATCATGCATAATGTTAGCTAGTATATTATAAATATAGAAAAGTTTAGGAGGATAAATAAAAAAAATTAAAAAAAAAGCTTGAACATCACTGAGTTTTTCTCAAGATAACACAGCTGGTTTGACTTGCTCTGTGAGCTCGCAGATGGAACACTCAGGTGTGTCTGCAATTATGCATGCCAGATTATCTCATGCATTTACATGTCTGTGGATCAGAGATTTTTTTAACAGCTTAAAACATTACTAATTAGTAGTCTTCTGCCTTCAGGTGTTCATGTCATTTAATGTTCACATTACATGAGTCTAAGTGCTTCTGATAGTTACAGGAAGATATATGGGTGTGTCGAACTTTTTGTTTCACTAAATTGTGCTTGTATGTGTGTGTGCACATGTGTGCACAAACACAGGATGTTCTTCTGCGAGAGGGCAAGCTTCACTTGTTCCTTTATGTGTTGAATTACTCAATTGCGGACATCATGGCTTTTAGTTACATTTTAAATGTCATTTATTTGTGTGATGTAAAAGCTAAATTTGCAGCAGCCATTATTCCAGTGTCAAATGATCGTTCAGAAATCATTCTAATATGCTGATTTAAGAAACATTTATTATTACTATTATTAACAGTTGAAGACAGTTGTGCTGTGTAATATATTTGTAATACATTCAGGATTCTGGAAAATGGATGAATAAATTGACTTCATAATTTAGTATAATTTCACCTTTAGTATATTTTGCCCTCTGTTTGACTCTGACTGGTGATATCTAATTGCAGTGTTTGTGTTTTTCTAAGTAGCACTCTGGAAATAATTAGCCATGTTGTGTCATTTGTAATATCAGGTTCCTTTGGGCTTCTTTCTCAGTCGACATCATGAGGATTGACGCTAAGTGTTTCAGTGTGCTGCTGTTGATTAAGGCTTCATATGTCGAAATGAAGCCCCAAGGAATGCAAGTCAACATTTCCAGTCAGGTGGTGACTTTGAGAGTTGAGAGGTGTGATATCTCCTAAAATTAAATCGTAAGGTAGAATGGGTTGTGCTGTATTGTGAATATTCTAATTTGCAGAAGAAGAGATGTCATATTTGTGATTTTTTTCTAAGATCATATAATATAATAAAACACAGAAAACAGAAGACTGGAAATTGTTTCTTTGCTTGAGGCAACATGCAAAGCTAGCCTTGTTTTATACCAGCCTGATCTCTGATAGCTATCCAAATGGAAACTGAAAAAAAAGAAAAAAAAAAAAATCCCCTGCCCTGTCTCAGAAATATGACAAAAATCAAAGTATGTTGTTTTCAGTCAACTCAATTGAAATCCTTATGTGAAAATAACACATTTTACATTTTTATGACATTTTAACATCAACGATGTATGATTTACTTTAAGACTACTTTATGTACACTTGATTGCACAATTTACTGAAAGATTATTGAATTACTTTCAGGCAATGAATTTACTCCAGGTAGAGTTAGTAGGTAAGACGATTTCTCATGGTCAAAAAAACAAAAACAAACTGCAATGCTCATTGACTTCTAGATTGGCTGTCTTTAGTTGTCTAGCACGCATAACTGCATGTTCACACCCAACAAATCTCACTGAACTAGCATGCTTTGTTCTCAGCATTTGGGGTGGATACAGTGCATCATGATTAGGCATATGGGACCAATGTTTCGTAAGTGCGAGTCCCTGATTTCAGCTCTGCACATTTAAAAACATTGTTTGGTGCACTGATGAATAAGAAACTCTTGCTAGATCCTCAGTGTAAAAATATAATACTTCCTTCTCTTGAAATGTGACTTTCTGCTGCTTACACATGCTGATTAGGTGTGTTTTTAGAGATTTCTTTGGCTTTAATGCATTAAAGGCATAGTTCACCCAAAAATAAAAATTCTGCCATCATTAACTTTCCCTCATGTCCTTCCAACCCTGCTTGATTTTCATCTGTGCAACACAAAAGAAGATATTTTGAAGAATGTCGGTAACTAAGTACTTCGGATTCCCAATATTTTATGGACAAATATATGGAAGCTAATGGAAACCGAAATAGTTTGGTTCCCAACATTGTTCAAAATATCTTCTTTTGTTGCTCACAGAGGGAAGTAAGTCATACAGGTTTGAAACAACATGAGATGACGTGAAATTCTCTCTTTGGGTCGAGTCTACAATGTCTTTAACATGGTCTCACTCGCCAACAGACGCACTAATAAAGCACAGGAAGTTCACTTTTTCCCACTACAATCACTTTTGTCACATATATCTTCTTGTTTTTATGAATTATAAGTTACCACACCTCTGTTTCAATTAGTTTGTTTTGTTGGTTCTAGAATTTTAGTGTCTGTATGCACATCTTTGGAATGCACCATAAAATTAACCATAAACATTTACCTTTGGATCATACCGTGTGAACATTCACATACGCCCTGGCCATCCCTGCTTTAAAAGTGTCAGACATCTCGGTCAGGAGGTTTAAATTCCACGTGCTTTCTATTTAGCCATTCCTCCTTCCCTCCCTCCTTTTGATTCCGCCTCCAGTAAGTGACATAGCCCTGCCCATTTGCCCTGGCCCCTCCCTACTGCTCCCTGGAACATGCTGTAGCTCAGACAGCAGACACACACAGCAGAGCCACAGAGACGCCGTCACACACTCAGCACCGGTAGACATGGGCCAGATCTTCAGCTGGATCCGCGGCACACAGGACCAACCGGCCCTGCAGGACGTCGCTGTAGAGCAACAGGTTTCGCTTACTGGATATAATCGTATTGAGGTCTCAGAGAGAATTGTGTGTGCATGGGTTTGTTTAGTATTGTGTTTGAGGTGCAGTGACTGACTTGGCAGTGTGAGGATATGATCGTGGGCTTTTAAATGTGAGTCTGAGTTTGTGCTGGTCAGGAGATCTTGGCTTTGGTCCCACAGAAACTATCCGAGGGAGGAGGAGTGCTGGAATGTATGATGATTGCTGGAAAATGTTTTACAAAAAGTGGAACTATAGGGACTTTTAGCACTTGAATAAAGCTGCAGCTACTAAGGACTTCAGTCTCTGTTTTACTGGCATTATTATGACAAATACCAGATGTTGCAATGCACAGTACGTTAGTTGTTTGTCGATAGCGTTTCTAGGTGTGTTTCTTAAAAGAGCACTGTGATTCAGTGGACTATTAATGATCCTACACTCTTAAAAATAAAGGTTCTCTATTTGAAGAGTTTGGTTCCAAAACGCGATAAACGCCTTTTTTTTAAATTAAGTTTTCGGCAAAATCAATATTTTATGTGGTCTGTATTGAAAAGTCCATTTTTAATTTTACGCAAAATGCGATATCCGCCTAGTTATTCTGTCATGTTTTTATACAGTCTGTGGTTTTCTCCCTTTTTTCTAAACCGCGACAAATGCAAGTCTCCTTTCTTTGCAGAATGCGATATATCCGCTCAACCAATCACAGCACACTATTCCACGCACTGTACACAGTAACAACCAATCACAGCGCACCATTCCACGCACTGTAAACAGTAACAACCAATCACAGGGCACCATTCCACGCACTCTAGACAGTAATGAATATACCCGGCATCCTAGTTTTCCTCATCTAACGTACTTTGTGATCAACAAACAAGGGCTGCGTGATAAATCGCACGTGATTGTCATGCACATCTCGTCAGTAAAGCCGGTTCTGTGATAAATCTCCATCGCGTGCTTTCAGATGGAGTGGCATTTAATACACAGAGCCGTAGGCTACATCACTGACAAGTTATGCAATATCGCGTTCATAATCGCAAATGACTCGCATTCGATTATGAACGCGATATTGTGTAGCTTGTAAGTGTTTTTATTAATGCCATTAATGTTTTTGTTAATACAGCGTATAGCACTTGTCAACTAAATTAATGTAACATGGCAAAGATGAATGCACTTTTGGTAGCTAGTTGGTAAGAAGAGTTTAATGTGATGTTGTTGTTCATGATGAAATTTTATTTTATTGTTGTAATTAATTTATAGCTTTAAAAAGATGACTCGTTGAATTCATTTTGTGAGCGATGACTTATTGAATGTATTTTTAGTCCAGTGCCTGTATATTAGATTAGTATTGACCAAGTTCAGAGACTGTCATATGTGGGTCAACTTATTATGTTGTGTATTTTCAACGTAACTTTTATATTGATTCAATGAAAAAAAAAAAAAGTGTCATGGATTTATTGCATTTTGGGAAAACATTTTTTTTTTATAATAAATCTTTGAAAATCAAAATCTGGATTTGAATTTTTAATGTTATTATAACCTAAACATTAAACCTAAAGATGCTATGTGAAAGTTTGAAACAGAAAATAGTGGTTTTCATCTTGCCACTTTCTTGGTAAAAAAACAACAACACATTTTTACTCAAATTGATCAAAATGGATTTTTTGCAATTTGGAACCAAGCTCTTCATTTGCACCTATGGTTCTATTGGATTGGATAAGGATTCTTTATATTTTAAAATGTTCTTGGACTTTAAAAACTCATTTTCATAGTGTATGTTTTTTTTGTGTGCAAAATTTGCAAAGATTTTGTCTAAAAGTAATTCAAAATACCAAATGGTTTAAGTAGTTGAACATGTTGCTTGATATTGCCGTCTTTGTTTTTTTACTTTTGCTTTTGATTAATTTTCCTACTGTCATTCTTGATGCTAATATCACCAGTTTACTTCCTGCAACCTAAACCTGGTGTTATGCAGATGTCATGCGGAGCTGTGTCATTTTGAGCATGAGCAGAGCTCTCTGATATGTGGCTGATGTTAGCCAATGTTGTTCAATGGGCTTCTATCCAACTGTGTAAGATGCCAGCCTGGTTCAGCATCAGCTACTGAGGTTAATGAGCTGAAGGAAGACACTTTCTCACGTTCACTGTGGAGAATATGCATTAATTTACATGCAGATTTTTTTAAATGTAACAAAAAGTCCTATTGAGACATGAAGTTATATAACTATATATAGTGCATACACAAAAGCATACTATAACTTTCAGAAGTTTATTTATTTTAACCTGATTTTTGTCCTATTAAGTGATTTTAATGAACTATAATAATACTCAATTATTTTGATTGATTTGAATCATTTATATTGGTTGAACATATTTTGATAATTATTTTGAATGTCTCATAGCTTGCAGTAATGATGATAATTATAATATAATTTGACAGATTTTTTAAAAAGCTAATATCAAATATATAATAATAAACTAAAACAAAGCATTAAAAATGTAAGAATTTAGCAAAGATAATGGTAAAAACGTGTGACTGATGTCAAACTAATTGGAGCTTATTAAAAGCTTCAAGGCAAGTCTTGGTATCTGTTGTTATCCATTTCCAGGTTAAGCAACATATGAGTACCATATATTGGTATAATTATCATATAGTGCACGTAACCCATACATTTTAAATTTTTTTTTTTACATTAATATTACCTTTGCCGTCATCTTAAAGCTGTGATACCTAAATTCACCTGCAGCATTTAAAATGACTGATTTGTAGCTTTATTATTAATTTATTTATTTAAATCTGCAATTTAATGGTTGGTATGGATAGAAAATCTCAAATTAAGGCTAGATTTTGGAACATAACTTGTTTTTTGAGACATTATGCTTGAATAAGTGACATCAAACTGAACTCTTGGACAAAAAATTATTCAACAAATCACATGGAGATCATTTTATTAGAAATACAGTTTTGGGGTATTTATAAGCATTAATTCTGTTGTCAAGTGATTTGAGTGTATTGATCTACAGCAGTTTGTGCACTCAGTTAGTGACGCACTATTGATCTGAATGTGTGCCATCAGCCTGCAGTTCCAATAGCACACAAAACTATTTCTATGTCTGTATGTTTGAGTATGTAGGTGTGCCAATTTACAGTAGCAGCTAATATTGGGTATTTAAAGCATGAGAGGGTATTTTTGTACAGCAGGTTGTCTCAGAGATGCACCGTTAGGTTTCTCAGCTGTCGACTTAATACAGAACACTGTCTGAATGCAAAAGCTTCATCTTTAATGCAAACAAGTGTTTGTGCTCTCTGTCTCTTAGAGGTTAAACATCTGGCCTGGTAGACTGTGCCCTTGAGTCAATATAAGAGATTCCCGCATGATCTGAGCATGATCACAGACTGAATCAAAAATATTACTGTGTTAATTGCCTAATCATTGTGCAAGCATGATGTCATACATCATGAGCTGTGTACACTTGAGCAACATGAGCTCTATTTTTTTCCATTCACTAAAGCTCTGCTCCAATTCCTAGTGAGTTATCTCTTTAGGCAACATTTTTTGGCATCATAATTGTGTTAGACCTCATTGTGCTCCCTAAAAAGATGTAGCTACCTACTTTTGGTCAAATTCTAAAGCATCGGCACATGCACTGCAATTTGTGGAGAAAGCAAACCCTAACTAAGTTCATTTATGATAAATGAAGGAAATAAAATAAAAATATTTCTAAAATTATCTAATCTAATTTTGTATTTCTTTGTGCATGCAGCATGCTGATTGTCAACTCGGTCTCTGTGTGCTTCACGTCAGGATGCTATTTGTGTAGCAGGCAGTAGACAAAAAGGCAGCTTACTAGATTTTGGAACAGAACTTGTTTTTGGAACTTGTTATGCTTGAATAAGCGACAGACAGCAAAGTGAATTCAGATGCCTGACTCTTGGACAGAAACTCAGTCAACAAACCACATGGAGAACAAACTACTAAATATAGACACATTGCTGCGCAGGACATCAGGAGTACCTTCAGACACTTTCAAAGTCATTAATACTTCAAATTTTAAGATTATGTGGAAGTGTGAAAAGCTGAAAGAGACAGCAATGTAGTCAGATTTGGCATATCAAAATTAATATTAAATCTCTATTTTTATATTATTTTAATACATTTAATACAGAATTTATTTAATTTTAGTTTTTTTTATTTTATGCATCATAATGTGCTGACGCAACCAGATCACACCTGGAGTTTATTTTTTTCATCAATGTCACACCTTGTGTGTTTAAAACATCAGATTTTTTTAAAGAACTGAGTCAAACGCATGCATGTATATGCATGCATGTGTGTGAGATATTCTACTTGCAAAGTAGAAAGGTTGAAGTCTGTCCAAAGGTATTGCTGTTACGACATTAAACTTCTTTTGTGTACTTTTGGGGCTGTGTATCTTCAGCCAGTAAAAGTGTTTCCAACTTTTATGGCCACCCAGACCACAATAGGAAAGCCATGAGTGAAAGAAAGTGCAATCTGAAAGACCACATTAAATCAAAATGGGAGTTGTGTGGCGTTTAGTCCATCAGAAACGGACCATTAGATTTAGAGCTTTCTATATGTTACTGTTTTCCAGAATTATGGCAAAATTAATTTTTACATTTTATAGTATTTAAAATTTACGGGCAATTATCATGTAAATCATGTTTTAATTGCCATTGAGATGAATGGGAATGTTAAGGGATAGCTTTCTCCAGCTATATTAGAAGTCAAGGACCTCTGAAACAAACAGAGCAGTGTTTTAATTGAGCGACCTCCAAGTTGACCTCCTCCGAGCGTTCACAGGGCCTGGTTTGTTTTCCAATGTTTTCTATTCAGACTGTCAGTTCTGAGCCTGCAGAACTTGAAATGCACATACTGTAGGGTAACCATATTTTAGTTTTCCAAAAAGAGGTCAGTGCACGGGTGGGGCAGGGGGCTGGGGGTTGGGGTGTGGTTGGTTGGTGGTTAAAGTAATGCCGAAATTGCCCAAAGTAGCGCAATCTCAAATATCACAACTCCGTTCAATATCAAAATTTCCATACCTGATATACATATTTTACAGTCACTGTTAAGCATATTTATCATAAACTAGGGATGCAACGATACCATTTTTTTTCAGAACTGATCCGATCCGATACCGAAAATTCTGAGTATCTGCCGATACGATCCAATCCGGTACCAGTGCAGTTTTTTTTTTTAAAATAAATGTTTAATTTCTATACTTCTCTGTGTTGACCTGATCGTCACTCTTTTGTGTTAAACACAATCTACTACATATAGACAGCTTAATTTTAATGAAAAATAACAAATGAAAAAATATATTATCACAATCTATGACAAAAATACTATTATAAACTACGTTAGTGGATAATTCAGCAGCAAAAGGTACTCTAGAAAAATCACAGGTGCACAATAATTTTATAAAATCTAGTGAAATATTTTATTTACAAATAAAAGTGAATAAGTCTAAACTATGGTAAAATGTTTCACATAGCTCTTTGTATTATTGTAAAATACATTCATGAAAAAACAAGTAAATATATTTATATAGAAATATAAAAGACGTTCTTGCCGCAGCGGAGAGAAGAGTTTATGTGAACTTGAATTTAATGACTTCAATATTCATCTGTACATCACAATGAACTATGGAACAGCTTCGGGACACTTGAAATATAGTGGACAAAAACGTTTTGGTGCTTTAGCATGTAGTCATTTCGTGGGGCTCAACAATAACAAAGAATAGTATACACACAATATCTGATTTGGATTGGTCTCGTCTGACCGATACCGGATCCGCAGAAAAAGCCAGTATCGGAGCCGATACTGATCCTGAGTATCGGATCGATGCATCCCTATCATAAACACAGCTAAAAAGCTTCCTACCACTGGCTGTCCTTCACAAAACTTAACCTCTAGAACAGTTTTATCAGGTAGAATGCAAAATACTTCAATATAAGCATTTCAGTCAGATGTAATTTATGCAACATTTCAAACCTTTAACCCACGGGGGAAAATCAAGCTATGGCAACAGTTTAAAAGTAGCCCAATTCCATGGAAAAAAAACAAACAAACAAAAAAAAATCACAGGTTGAGAGGAGAGATGACTATCACATCATGCTGGAAGATTTGCTGCTTAACAGATCCTGAGCTCATTGACAAATATCTGATCTTCCATTACAGAGAGCGATTCACAATTCACACACCTCTCATTATCTCTAAATCCCAGATAATTCCTATTTCTTTTGGTGATGCATTAAATTATAGAAGTAAAATGGGTTGAATTGATAGTTTTCATTGACTTAAAACAGATGGACCTTAAAGAAATCTAATCTGGTTGTTTTGGTTGCTCTGTCAGGACAGGATACTAAACTCAAGCACTGCACTATCTGTTGCATTTGGTCAATGGTTCTTTCCTGTTTTCCTTATTTGGTTTCATTCAAACGTCCCCTGCCTCAGAAGTGGCTCTGTGGAATGCAACTGCATTCCAGCACTCGCATGACAACAAATACAGATATTGGAGTGTGATGTGTTTTGTGATAAGAACAATATGAACCTCAAAATCTCCACCCAGCTGCACCCACTGTTACTGATTTTGCTGTCACCGATGTGTGAGCTTTGTCACCTGGACAAAAGCTTTACAGTATGTGAGATTGTACAAGCATTTAAGCTGTGCAAAATGTGCTACTGTATTACCACAAAAGTATACAGTAACACCTAAAGATCATAGTAGTTAAATTTTTGGGCATGATTGTATTTATATATGTAAATACTTATGACACAGCTGTTGTGCTCCCAGGGCCGCTATTTCAAGACAGTCCCTAGTCGTCCGCCTCTCCCTCCAATTTCCTGTCTAGCTCTACTTCCCCTGCATCTAATGTTTTTACTGAGTTATATTAAATAAATATAATATATATTATCTAACAGACCTCACATCAAATCCATTATATAAAATATATTAGGGCTGTCAGTCAATTAAAAATTGTAATCTAATTAATTACGTGTCGATTAATTATCTAATTATTCGCGAATTAAATTTGGCTGTGAAATTACCCACAAAAGATAATTTAATGACATTGTGTTAAATGAGAAGGCATCAAGTGGACATTACAAATAGTAGCTTTAGAAATAAATATTTTATTTGACTCAACATAAAATCTATTACACATAAATGTTAAGGCTACAACAGCCTAACATAAACTATGGAACATAAAAGATAATTTGGGAAACATCTCAGTATTATTTGTTCATACAATTAAAGTCAGTGGTAACTAAAACAGCTTAATTACCAACAGTCTTCAGCCGTTTTTTTTATATATACATATATATTATAATAGACTACATCTCAAATTTGTTTGAGATATAAGATCTTCTATATCTCGTGTATTAAAATAAATGATGAATTGTGTTAATTTTATGTATGTAAAATATGGCTTAAACATTTTTCATGTTTTAAAATGCATTTTATTTTATTTTAATTTAATCATTAATTATAAAATCATTACACATCCACCTATTTTTTTTATCTGGAGGGTTAAAGTTATTATTTTCATAGTATTCTTATTGATCAACTTCATGTTTGAGTTCACCCAATGTGTACACCAGAGGGCGCCCTTCTACCATAAAAGTGTGCTTGGTTTTGCCCTGTTTGGGGTTTGTAGTCAAAATGGAATCCAATCTGAACAAACAAAGCAGTTAAGCCTTTGGTTTTACCAGTAAGAGTGTATATGAAGGCAGTGAGCCCCTGCAGCAGCTACGTAACTACACCATGTTCCTCTTACATAAGCGCTGGCTCCAATTCTGCAGCAAGTCCGAGCTTCTGTTTAAAGCAGGGCTTATGACTCACCCAGTTGTTTTTCGTCCTCTGCCTTTTTTTCTTACGTGCATTAACTTTCTCTCTCTCTCTCTCTCTCTTTCTCTATTTCCCTCTCTCTCTCTCTCTCTCTCTCTCTGTTCTTTTTCCATGCTCTGGGTGTGGCAGATGCGCATTTGATGGCGTTTCTCTCTTTCTCTGGGCTGATGGTAGGTTGTGCAGTTCAGATTCCTGAGCAGTGAGTGTACCAGACACACCCAGCCTGGCAGGCATGAACTGGAAGGTTTTGCACTGTTTTTTTTTCTTCCCTGGCCTCTATAGAAACGTGTACAACTTCTTATCAGTCCAGACCGGCCCAGACCCCTTCAAACCACTGCAGGCAGCCTATCTTTGAAACCCATAACCACCACCCCAACTCCAACTTCCTTAGTTGCATGGAAACAGTCTTGTGTTTATTTTTCCTGGCTTGCTGTGCAGATGGGTGGAACCCCTTAACTCTCGACCAATCAGAAGACTTCTACACTCGAGGGAGGGGCATCAGCTGTTGAAGTGGGAGGAGTTTAAGGCTTCTGGCTTCACTGCTGGGCGTGTTTCTGTTAGTATATGCTTGTTAGTGTGGATAAGGGATATATTTTATATATATCAGGCCGAGGGAATTTGAAGTGACTCTTTTTTAGATTGGATTACAGGCGAAAGTGAAACAGGACACTCTCGGTTTTGTTACAGATGGTACGTATCTACAGCTCTTGCATTTCTGCCTGTGGTTTCCTGTCACTGTACCTGCCTATAGCTGAAGCTGAAGACTGTGCCAGCTGCACTGCAGTTTGTGGAAACGATTACAGTGCTTTTGGCACGCAAGAAACTGCTTGTTTTATCGTTGCCTGAGAGACTGAAAAGGCCTCAGACTGTTTCTTTAATATAATGTTAACTATCTAAACTATCAGGAAATTGTTTAAACAGCTGTTTACTGAGTTTACTGTTTTTTGTTTACTGCATTGGTTTTAGGTTTAGAAGGTTTTAAGCAATTTAACATGTCAGAATGTGAGCTGTCTGTGACTATGCTCACATTTTTGCGATGTTTGTGACCTCAGTGTGCTATTTGCATATTTTGTAGCCTTCCATTTTGACTTACGCTCATGGCAAGAGGTAATATTTCATGTCTGGAAGCATAGCTGGATAATTTATTATTCATTTTGTAATGCAACAAGCACGCTACACCCTGTCTGATTGGTTACAGATTTTGGTTGAAGCTGACAACCAAATGGAAGCTAGCATAGGCTTGCTTAGTTTTGGAAATCTGTATCCTCACTTTTACATACCTCAACTTTAAACTTTTTGCTGTGGACTCACAAGAATGCAGTTACGGCATTTACAGAACAGGTTAAACAAACTTATTGCACTGAATTGTCCTCAGCTCTTCTACTTTAGTATACAGTTCATGATTACATTTAGCCTATACTTTGCTGCTGGCCATTTAGTACATACTTGAAGTGCATACTTGACTGCTTGCAAGTAGCAACTTGAAGTAATTTTCCACATCCAGGATGCTACCTCATAATAAAGTTATGACGTTCAGTCATCATCAGCCAGAATCTTACCAATTCATCATATTTGCGTAAATCACTTCTTTAGTCCCAGAATTGGTTACAGTCACTTAACTAGTTGGTCTTGAAATACAATCTGCCCCGTGTCATGCTAATCTCTGTGCTAGTGAACCTCTCATTATGCTAGTAAAACCTGCCCATCCTTAAACCTCAATGCTAACGTCATATCGTCATTACATCCTAGTTGTCATAATACAGAAATGTTGTCGTCATAGCAGTTACCTAACATCTGTTCTTAAACACATTTGAATGAGAAAATTAGGACGTCACACAATGGATTCACTTTCTGTAACAACTACTGAGGGTTTATGATATACCTCTGTGGTAATTTGGGTGGAGATGTGCATTAGTCATGATTTCTGCCTAAACAATGAGGTAACTAGTGACAAAAGACCTGTAAACCACAGATTTTTCCTGTTTAGTTGTGCTGTTGAGGGAGTTTGAGTTATTGGGATGTAAGAATTAATGCTAACGTAGCTTACTTCTATTTACAAATCACCAATTGTTATGCTAAAAGGGTGTGTCTACGGATTCAAAGTGCGGGTGTGACTCCAGCAAACATGCTTTTTCAGTATGGTTGAATTAGAAAAGGGCAGTGGATACTAGAACAGGTTGGAGAAGACCTGTGTGGTTTGTTCCTAACCCGTGTTGCTACTTCCTTTGTAACATTCGCCTGCTATCAAGCCTGCTAACAAGTCGTGGTTTCTGGGAGGAGTTGGACTGTTCTGCTAAATGAGCACCGATATTGTTGTGTGAAGGATATGTCTGTGATAGTTAGGAATTTTGACCATCATGATGTTGAGATAACAGTGTGGGCTTGTCATTTAGGCTGGTATGAATCATGCATGCGTTTGGGCCTATTTTGGGGTGTGGACACATAGTCTGTGTCAGTGACATCAGCAAAACCCATCCTAGACTATTTTAATCGTAACATTTAATAGAAAAAGTACTTAAACTGCTGACTCTCTCATTACTTGGAGGGTCATCTGCTGTGGTTACATTGAGATCTGTGAAATGTTTACTTCTATTTTAAGTGCACTGAGTCAGCATCAAATTCATTTCAGTGCTTCTGCACACATTGTCCTTTTAAATGGAACCTGCCCTGTGTTTACTTAAAATTTTTCCTATGATGCTTTGTTTTTTTTTTTATTGCTGAGCATGCATAGTGTTCACCTGACTAAAAAGCATGTATCTAAGTGGTTTCTTGCACGCGACATTTAGCTCTACACCCATGCTCATTCAATTCATGTACTCATGTACAATAACTCTCTTAACTCTTGGAACTCTCTTTCAAGAGATTTTTTTCTAATGCTGTCCCTATGCTCAGAGCCGGTGCTTTTATTATCGTTGTTGCTCATGTATCTTTATTTAGTGGCGAAGAGAAAGAACACAGTGTGTTGATGTACACTAAAGGTCCTTGCATAGAGTCTTTGATTATTATTAGTAGTAGTAGTGGTATTAATGATAATATGATTTCAATTCAATTTATAAAATTGGAAATAAATATTAATAAAAAACTGTTGTTCTTGTCATTAATCAGATTTATTTATTGTAATGATTAAATGTAATAAAATGAAGAACTTGAACGTATATATATTGTTTTTAGTTCCTCTGACCTCAAGTTGGTCATGTAGGACAACGTGACACAAACAAAAAGATACAAGTTTAATGTAGAGTTATGTGGAATTCAATTTTGGACCAATGAGATTAGAAATTATAAAATAAATAGAAATTAAGTGATCGACAAAACATCCCATCACTAATCACTTGCTGGACTGGCAAAAAAACTCAAATTTTTTAATGGAAGAGCTTTTATCATATGAATAGCATTGAGTATTTACCCGTGTCATTATCTCTGGTACTTTGTATTTCATCATCAACAATCCACCCTCATTCAGTAGATAACCTAAAACCTGCTGAGCTTGTCCGAACACTTCAGGGAACATCGAAGCAGTAAATATATATGTTGGGTGCTACTTGATGCTATGTTCACAAACTGACTGGGTGGAAGAAAAATAGAGAAAACATAAAGGCCTATAGAAAAACGAGCCATGAGCTATCACCATTTCATCCTTAAGCAATTGTATATGGTGTTTAAAAGTTTGATGTTAAATGCAAATGAGGACCACATACCATGAATGGCTAGAAGTGGTTGCCATGATTATGGTGGTTTGGTGGTAAAAGGTCTTGCTTGGTAATTCAGAAGCCCTTGTTTAAGATGCAGTTTGTAACCCGGTAGAGCTACTGTTCTTCTTAGTCCTTACAGTAAAGCATCTTGGATTGTTATTGCTTCAGTGTTCAGCAAAATATTGATTTGTATTTATTAATAATGATGCATCACACTTTGCACTTTGCATTATGTACATCTCCTAAATAACTCAATTATAATAAAGTGAGAATGACAGGTCATGACCTCATTTCTCAAAACAAACTCATGATTTGCATGTGATTCTGGCTGTTTTTAATGTAGTGAGAAGGTCAGGGATAGTAATGGGTTCCATATTTATTTATTGATGGCAGCAATAATGCTTTTCATAATAATGTAAATGCATTATGTTTCTCAAACACTCAACTCTTCTCTTTCTGTCTCTGTTTTTGCAGTCTCAGCAAGTCACACCCACCCCAACATCTCAGGTCTCCTCAGGGAAACCTGCGCAATATGAGGTAAAATCCTTCATTGTTTTCAGTCATTGTTTTTCTCTAATTTACTCCATTTATTCACATTATCTCATTTATTTGTCTGATTGAAAGACTCATATTCCACAAAAAGGTTTATATTGCATTCTACAACTTTATCGACCCATCACATCTCCACTGGATGTAGATAGTCGTCTGCTTTTTCCTTCTTGGAAGTATTCAGGTGTCTATTCTGTGAGGGACACTACTGTGTTTTTGAGAGGTGTGGTGTCATTGTTGAACGGAGAACTGGGAAAAGTCTTCCGTCTATTCAGATAAAGTGTTTAATGCTGTTCCTTTAAGAACGTTGCCTGTCCTCAAGTCTATATTCTTAGCTATGATAATGTGTATATACCTAATAATAAGATTAAACTGTTTCAATTACAATAACTGCATAAATTATAGTATGTGTAGTATAAATTTGCTTGAATTGATAGTATAGATGGACTTTATAAATAATTCCAGATGATTCATCTATACAGGGGAAAAATACAGAGTTCCTCTTTCTTTCAGAAATATCAGGAAGTTTTAGATGTTTCATCTATGAAATACTTCTCAATAAGAAATGTATTTATTTATTTACTAAGTAAGTATTTTTTTATGCTTAATTTTTTTTTAATGCTCCAGTCAAAATTATCGATTTTTCTTTTATGCCATTAGGATATTAAGTAAAGATCATGTTCCATGAAGATATTTTGTAAATTTCTTACCGTAAATATATCAAAACTTAATTTTTGATCAGTAATATGCATTGCTACGAATTCATTTGGAAAACTTTTTTTTGTACCATCAGATTCCAGATTTTAAAATAGTTGTATCTCTGCCAAATATTGTCTGATCCTAATATTGTCTGAGATGATGTATAAATCTCAATTTCGAAAAATTGACAATTAAGACTGGTTTTGTGGTCCAGGGTCACATTTTAGCAATAATATGTGAAAGAAGCTTTTTGTGGAAAAAAAAACTGAAGAAAAACTAAAGACCTCTTGCCAGTTTAAAAGTCTCAATTACGAGATTGTTGTGGGTGGTTGTCAAGACGCTTGATTTAACAACCAGCACCATTAAAATCTACAAGGGGACAGGAAAAAATCACTGCAACGTGATAAAAAGACAAAGAAGTCTTTATATACTCTTCTTGCATTTGTATGGACTCTTTGAGCACTTTGTTGGTTGCTTATTGAGACTTTTTGATTGTAAACATAAATGTTCTTTTCATTTTTCTCGTGGTTATCTGTTGCCTTTGGACAGAGCATGTTGGGACATTTGGTTGTGGCAGGACATGGTGTCTCCCATGAGGAGTGTCTACCCTATGACTCACTTTCCTGAATCTAGTTACAGCTGGAGTTTGCTTTTAATTTGCTTGCTTTTAACCAACTTATCTGAAACAAATAATGTTACCAAAACTACACAAATAAACAACTTCCAAACCTGGTAAAAATAAAGGTAATGTTAATGTTCCTATACAAATAAAGATCTGCCCAGAGACTATAGATGATGCCATTCTGGCACAATTAATAATCTGTCATGATCCTATAGCCTTTCTCTCAACAAGAAATGCTCTAAACATGAAATATGATTGCCATTTTCACATCTGCATTGTAGAAAGGACCTACGCAATCGTCTACAGCAGCTGTGACTGTCAAACCCGGCACCACACCTGCAGCTCCTTCAGGAGCATCTTCTGCGGGAGCTGCAGGCGGTGGAGGCTCCACCACCACTCAGAAAGGACCTTCCCAAGTCACCCCACAGGTAGACACCATCTGACTGCTGGATTTTATCGGACTAGGGGCTTATTTACACCTTCCTCACGCTGGGTTTCATTAGGGCCACTGCCCCACTGCTTTTTCTTAAACTTTTTTGACTTCCTTTCCTAACTTGTTTTCATTCTAGGCTAACATTTTTGGGCTGTTTCCATTTCCACAACATCTGGAACACATGTTTGTGATAATGACTGTTTGTTGCACAAACTTCTGTCTACTGAAGATGGTGTTTTTGGCACTTGTTCTTTGGGTCTCCATGTTAAACACATTCATGACTTTTTGGGTTAAACATCAAGTTTAAACTCTCTCCTCTGCC